>NC_092807.1:30637024-30943389 GCF_040954645.1 Diabrotica undecimpunctata | reverse complement strand
AGCAACAGTAATGCAACTAATTAATTTATCGAAAGAAGAATACGCTCATTTTGCACAATTTATGGGACACACCGAAAAGACGCACAGGGAATATTACGAGTAAGTTATCTTATTGATATATATCATTGAAAATGCTCAACAACTAATTAAAAAAAAAATTAATTTGTTAAATTTTTTGCTACTACTAATTAATACTTAAAAATTTTTTTATTTAAATAAATCATTTGTAAATAATAGCGGATTTTCATTAGAATTTTCATTCAAAGTAAGACATGAAGCAAAATACTGAGGTGCAAAAAAGTTAACAGCAGAATTTTACAATAATGACAACGACAATAATTTGAGTGACAGTTCGTGTCGTATGTGTTTTGTCAGATAACATAGAAATAGCAGTAATAAAAGTAGTTTTAGACTACGTAGTACTCTGAATAGAAATTCTAACATCCGATATAAGGTAAACATTATTTTTAATAATTTTTTCCTCTAGTCTAAATTACGCCATTGAAAAATTTGTAATGATTTTTTTTTCTTGTTACTTGCTTGCAGAATAACGCAGGACGCTTACCAAATGGCAAAGATGTCAAAAATACTTGTGTTATTTGATAAGGGTCAGGGCCTTCAATATAAGGGAAAGTCTTTAGAAGATATTGATATTGATCCTACCAAGGATTTGGTCGAACCATGTGATAATTTCGATGATGACAGTCTATCTGAGCCACCAAACGATCGACCAGATAATTATGTTTGTGAAGACAGTGAAGTATTGGACAGGGACAATAGCGATAACGAGACAACAACTAAGCAGAAAAAGCATAAGAAGAAAGATTGCAGTACTTCAGGTATGATTAAAAAGAAAGCGAAGAATAACAAAATACGTTGGACAGAAGAACAGAAAAAATGTGTTAAGTCATATTTTAAAGGTCATATTCAAAATAAAATTGCACCAAAAAAAGAGGAATGTCAAACATTAATTGATGAACAACCCATCCTATTAAAAAATTTAGATTGGGTTAAAGTAAAAACTTTTGTTTATAATAGCTATAGAAATACAGTGTTTTAGGCGTTTGCGGTAGCTTAGGTACTTATTCTACATTACTGAATGTTCTATTTTTTTACTTCTATAGTAGTTTTTATATTAGGCACTAGATTACTTTTTATATGTTATAGTTTTATATTTTGTAAACTCTATTACAATTAATTTCATTAATGTTTAAATAAAGTTGTTAAATTTACATTATGGTTTTTAATCTTAGCACCGATAGAAAATAGACCATATATGTCAACCTAGCAAGGAATCTTCGAAGTAGTAAATAGTTTCATATGCCTGGGGTCTCTAATAACAAACGATAAGGATGTAACAAAGAGATACGTAGAAGGTTGACTATTGCAAGAACAGCTATGATGAAACTGGTAACAATTTGGAAAAATTCAACCATAAAAATACACAAAAAACTACGGCTGATAAGGGCACTCATTTTTCACATAGCTACATATACATCCGAAACGTGGACCTTGAACTAAGCGGATAAAAAAAAAATAGATGCTTATGAAATGTGGGATACCGCGGTATGTTAAGAATATCTTGGGATGATCATCGAACTAATCTATCGATGCTAAAATAACTCAAACAGTAAGAGATATATTGCTTAAACAAATACAACAGAGATATTTGCAGTATTTTGGACAATTTGCTAGAAGAACAGGCACGATGGAAAAATTTATAATCGGGGGCAGAGTTAAAGGGAAAAAATCTGGGAGAAGATCTCCAAACCGTTGGGTGGATCAAACAGAAACACTGATTAACCAAGGGTTACATGACGCCGAAGAACTAGCCCAGGACCGGAAAGGATGGAAAGAAATCGTAAAAAAACTATAAAATCCTGATGATGTCACCAAATCCCAAAAGGGATTGGGAAGGATGAGCAAGGGAGCTCGCATATTTATTCACAACGTAAAATTTTGTCAGGTCAGAGAGGTACATGTAGCAAACACTTTTGCCACAAGTTGTGCGTGCCGATGCTTTTAGATAAACCCAAAAACGTACCGAAGTTTAAAAAAACTGTACGCATAATATGAGCAACATTAACATCAAAATAAAGAAATAAGAATAAGAACAATGTTAATAAAACATAAAATTGTAAGGTACGTTTATTACAATAAAAGTATGCTTCAAAATAATGTAGGTGCTATTACTATTGAAAGCAACGTACGCGGAAAAAAAGTTAAATCTTGTCCTTTTAGACTTTCTAATTTAAATCACGGGTATGAAAACTTACACGATTTTATAAATAGATAAAATAGATACCTACTTAGGATCTGATAAATTTAAGATTACCCCGTAACAATACCTATTTAGTCAAATGCATACTTGCATGACATTTTCTATCGCGGTTCTCAAAAGTGAAACAATAAATATTAGCGTTTCAGTTTCTTATGACTATTCATAATAATTATTGTATAATCAGGTCCCGACTACATTATGCGATTAAATTATTGCGATGTTGCCACCGCTAAGAGGCGAAGTGAACCGCTAAACATAGCGTGTATATCGGAGGCGCCGTCTACCTTTGGCTAACGACAGAGTATACACGTGTAACAAGCTGCGCCTCTGACGCCAGATACGGTGAACTAAAATGTATATCGAGAGATGATTTTGACTCGATTTTGCCTCTAGTTAAAAAATTGTCAAACGCCTTATACAGATGAGTTAGCAACTAAATGCACAAGAAACATGACTGTACGTGTTCGCCTCCGATTTCGGAGGCGAACCCGTAAAATCGGAGGCAAACTCGAACTAAGGATGTAGCAATCGGAGGTGTATGGGTAGCAAATGCATATATATATATATATATATATATATATATATATATATATATATATATATATATATGTATATATATATATATATATATATATATATATATATATATATATATATATAATAAAGATTATCTACAGGACTAGATCGAAAAGCGCCAATACAAAGACGAAGGGCTGTGTTGTGAATTGAGTTTAGAAGGTTAATATATGTTTTGGAGGCGGATATATATATGTGACAACCATAATCTAGCTTGGAGCGTATTAGTGATCTGTATATTTTAAGAAGTGAGTTTTCGTCAGATCCCCAATAATGATGTGATAGAGTTTTTATTATGTTTAGTCTCATGCTCGTTTCTCCTTTTATTTCAAATATATGTTGCTTCCAAGTTAGTCGTGAGTCAAACGTTAATCCGAGAATTTTGCATTGTTTAACAACAGGAAGAGGGACATTGTTGATCAAAATAAGTGGAGATGGAGAAGAAGGACGTCTACTAAAGTTTATAATTTTGGATTTTACATAGGATAAAGATAACCCCATGTCACTAGTTTTTTTAAAAAGTGTGTCAACAGCAGTTTGAATAAGCTTTGAGGTGGTAGAAGAGTTTTGTCCATGACAGTAAATTACTAGATCATCAGCATACATGATGTGTTTAATAGGGGAAATGAGGTGAGAGCATAAATTACTTATTGCTAGATTAAAAAGTGTAGGACTTAGTACCGATCCCTGAGGTACGCCATCAGTTTGAGTATAAGTAGAAGATAAAATACCGTTGACAGAGACTCTGAACGATCTAGAAGATAAAAAATTTCGTATGAAGTTAAATATATTACCATTAATATTAAGAAGGATAAGTTTGTTTAATATACATTGCCTACTAATAGTGTCAAAAGCACCTTCAATATCAAATATGGCAGCTACGACTTCTTGTCTTTTGTTTAAGGCCTCTGATATATGAGTTTGGAGGATTACAAGGTTGTCTTGGGTTGAACGGTTCTGACGAAATCCTGACTGTTCACTATCAAATATTTTATGTTTTTCAATGAACCATAGGAGTCTTTTATTAATCATTTTTTCGAATATTTTGCACATCGTACAAGTTAGTGATATAGGCCTATAAGAGTTGGCCAAGGAACGTTCTAGGTTAGGCTTTTTAATGGGTATTACGATAGAGGTTTGCCATTGATTGGGAAATTGGTTAGATGACCAGATTAAATTATACATCTCAAGTATTTTGAGTAGGCTACAGTTGGAGAGCTTTTTGATAAATATGTAGGGAATGTCGTCAGGTCCAGCGGCATTGTTTTTACAAGTTTGAATAACTGATACTAGGTCTTCAAAAAGAAAGGGAGAATTAAGATGTGTGATGTCCATTATTGTTTCGGGTGAGGCACAGGGTGGGGCGTTAGGTAATGGTTTTCGTAAGGAGGAATCTATTTTACTTTTGAATTTAGTATCGAAGAGCGTTGCTAGGGTTTCACCGATTTCTTGATTGTCAGTGATTGTAGTGTTATTTACAGCAATACTAGAGATTTTTAGGTTGGTGTTGTTTCCTTGGATTTGCCTAATCTTTTTCCAGAGATCCGCCGGATTGGTGCTTGAATTAATAGAGGATACATATTCTCTCCAAGATGATTTTTTACTTTGTTTTATGATAAATCGGGCTTTGGCTCTGGTTTTCTTTAGTTCAATGAGATTCTCCAGATCTTTTTTTTTACGGTAATTTTTAAGAGCTAATTTTTGTTGTTCTGTTGCGGTTTGGCAAGATGTATTCCACCAAGGTACTGCCTTTCTTTTATGGGAAATACTATTTTTGCCTATGTGCAAATTTGCAGCTTTAAGTATGGAATCTGTGATTATTAATAGATTATTGTTAATATTGTCGGATAGGGATAGAGAAGGTAAGGTGTTATCTGTTTGTGACGTATAGTCTATCCAGTCGGCATTTTTTAGACGCCAGAAGTTTCTGGTTATAGTTTGTTCATGGTTGGAGATATCAGATGATACAAATATTGGAAAGTGGTTGCTGTCATATAGATCATCGGAAGTTTTCCAAGTTAGTGAAGTATATGTTTTTGGGTCGCTAAAACTAAGATCTATCGCCGAAAATGTGCCAGAGGAAAAGTTCAGATGCGTATTAGAGCCTTTATTTAGTATACAGGAGCCTGTGCAATTGATAACGTTTTCTATAGTTTTACCTTTGCCATTAGTGTGGTTTGACCCCCACATAAAGTTATGAGCATTGAAGTCACCTACTAGAATATATGGAGCGGGGAGCTGATAGATAAGATTTAGAATTTCAATTTCTTTAAGGGGGTAGTTAGGAGGAATGTATACACTGCATATCGTAAGTTTATTAGGACACCAAGTAGTTACGGCGATAGCCTCGAGTTCCGTGGTGATGAGGAGATGGGATGAATATATTTCACTTGAAATAAAAATAGATGTCCCACCAATGGCTCTTTCACAATTAGTTCTGATATAATGGTATCCTTCGAACTTTTTTAGTGTGGGAAGCTTAGATATTTTTGAGTTCGTTTCTTGTAGACATATGATATCGGGTTGTTTTTCTGTCACTAGTTGTTGGATTCTTTCAATACGGGGAAAGAACCCATCGCAGTTCCATTGGATTAAATTGAAGGTGAATCTTGAGTTGAAGGGGTAAGGGGCAACTGAGATGGTTGTTCTGGCTGTTGGGAGAGGAGGGCATTGGTTTCATCATCGGTTAGGAGTTCAGATGAGACGCTGATATTATCAGAGTCATCTGGGTTTAGCTGTCTTTTGATTTTCTTTTGAAGTCTCGTAAGTCGATTTTTAAGGGATCTTTCCTTAGTTTCTGAATGGAGAACTGTTATGTCTTGTAAGAGTCCTTCAATATTTGACGTAAAAACAAAAGCTTCATTAAGTGGACTAGGATTACCATGTGTATTTTCTAGGAAAGCAATAAACTGAGTCTCAGCCAAAGTTAGACCAGATGGATTATTTTTATAAATGGCCGCTACGGATTGTAGTGAACTAGCTGTTAGATTATGTTCCTCTGATTTTGTAGTTTTTGTTTTTTTCTTGTGAGGTTTGGAGACAGTGTTTGTTTTTGTGGATAACGGAGGAAGCATTTGGTTAGACGCTGGTTCGGGTGTACTTGCTGAAGATAATAGAGAAGAAATATCAGAATTGCTGTCTGTTGATATAGCTCTTTTTTGTCCTTGTGTGGGTGGAATTGATGGGTGTGTAGTTTCAGTATCTATTTCAGTGTGGATTTCTGTGCAGTTTGAGGTAGTTAGGTCTGATTGAACAGGAGTGCTCACGTCAGAAATTATATCAGTAATTTCAGATGTAGAGGGCTCTAGATGGGGTAGTTCAGTTTGAGAAAAAGTAGTTGGATTATTGGTACATGAGTCAGCGGTATGTCCGACCTCTTTACATAAAAAACAATGCAATTTATCCGTAGAAATAAATATTCTATAAGGTGTGTTTTCATATGTAATAACGAAGTTTCTATCTACTGAAAAGTTCTCCTTATCGGGGATAATATACGTTACTCTTCGGAAGCTCATTATGTGTGCATAACCTTCTACGAGTGCACCACATTTCACAAATGACACAGGAGAGACCAGCTGTAATCCAATATCTTTAAGGGCTTTCTCAATTATGGAATGTGGAATTGAAGGAGATACGTTAGATATAAGAAGGCGTTTGGCTGGGGTGATAAGTCTTCTGATGGGAACTACTGTAGAGTTGATAGAGATATTTTGATGTGTTTTTAGAAGGTTATCGACAACTGTAGGCGAGGAAAGATAAATACAGATGCGGTTATTTGGGATACGTGATGCAAAGGTAATGTTTTTGGGATAACAATATCCCCTATAGCTTTAACATAGTCAAATAAAACAGTATTTGGAAGAGCATGCATTAAAATGGCTTGCTCCTTACGTGGGAAAGTAGGAGGTGGAGGTTTGGATAAAGTAGCAGCGACATATGATTTCGTGGGGAGGACTTGTGAAGTTGTGAGGTTTTGATTTGAGTTCATTTTTGTGAGTGTTCCTGGATACCAAAAACACTTCACTTAATTTTTAATATTGCAACAGACGTCCTAGTAGGACACTGTGGATAAAATAAAAGGAATATAATAGTTACCTGTATCTGCAGTTTTTCTTCAGTTAAATATAATAATATTATAGTCCAATAATAATCGCTGTTTCCATAACACACAAAATAATTCGAATTATCACATAATTATAACAAACTATAAGAACTGGTTCGTAAACTGGTAGAAATCGAGAAGGTAATTAAGACTATACCGTTAAGGTAAGGTAATGTTTACTCGTTGGCTACCTGAATGGGAATGAGAGTTTTTTAAATTTATGCAAACATTAAAAAGTCACAAAAATGTCTAAAAAAACATGAAGCCAGGAGAAAAAGTAATTTGTTTTAATTGAGCTTAGTGAAACAATTTGAAAAAAAAAAATATTTTTATTGAAAAAAACATGGAAAGTTACCTTTATTGTTAGAGATACCAAAGCAAAACAAAAAATTATATGGCTTGGGAAACAGTCTTTGTGCGAAAAATCAACTAGATGACAAATATATGTTTACAGGACAGAATAGAAAAGTCAATTTATTTATAAATCTAATTAAAAAGAAGGTTGGAAATAAAAAGTACCGATGACCATTGTTGGGAACCTAGAATTAGTAAATATTAATGAAATATAATGTGATATGAATTTGTTTAACTCACCGTGTGGTTCCTTTTGGAAAGGATTTTATATCGAATGTTATGTATGAAAATTTCTAAAGTTCTCGTTGAAATGAATATAGGGGTTTAATTTAGAAGTACCAAGGTAGAATCGAGTGTAGCTACTTTTTTCTTAGAGGGCAAAAACAGAAAAATTTAGGCCATGTCTTGATCGGATTTAGGTGTAACTAAGTTAAATTATGAAATGTAACATTTAACTAGAATGATTTTAAGGATAATTCAACAGCAAGGAGTGATAAATGATGCTGAAATTATTATAGAGATTTAATATTCTCAAAGTCGATTTGATGGTTAAGAGAGATAGAGTGGGTACTGAGAGCACAAGAGTTCTTGTTGCATCTGATATCACTTTTATGAGATAATACACGCTCTTTAAGGGTTCTTTTCGTTTGGCCAATATATTTCAAATGACAGTCTTGTGCATGGAATGTTATATACTACATTTGACTTCTCCCAAATATTTAAAGGTATTTTGGTACGTGAAAAGAGATTTCCAACTGTTTTACAATTTTTGATGCCTATTTTAGTAGATAGGGTTTTAAACAATTTAGTAAGTCTCTCTGTAACTTGTGGAAAATAGGGTAATGAGAAATATCTAGGAGAAGACTCAGATGTGGATACCTCATTAAGGTGGAGTTCATTGTTGTCAAGTAAATTATTATGCAGATCTCCCACATTGGTATAAGTTAGTTCAAGTAAGGACCTTGCAGTAGAAAAAAGATATCTATTAATAAGAAAAATCTTATTAAGTTTCTTAGTTTTAGAACAGTTTCAGAACCTCTTTAAATATAAAGTATAAACTTTAATAATAATAGTTACGTTGTCATATTAATAGTTCAATTTAATTAACTGAATCGAAAGATGAAATTTCAATTAATTAATGGCTTATTAAAGTGATGTATTTTAGCTAAAAATAAAGAATCTCTCAATTTATGAATCATCGACCACTACACTTGAACACTTATTTACTCCAGATCCAACATTAAACTATTTTAAAAACTATCGTTCGAAAATTTTTAATCGAATCTAATTTAAGATGTAAAAAATACTTTTTTTACGAAGAACGCTATCACCACGATCATTCAATACATTATCAGAGCCACCATTTAATAAACGAGACATGTAAACCAGCGTAATTTTTTAAAGCTAAATTGGTGATAAACAGCTTGATTATAGAAACGGCTTAGGAATCAGAAGGACCCTATTCTGCATGTGTGTTCCCCCAAAAAAGTTTTTAATTTCACAAGAACGTCTATAATATATATTTCATTGACGATGAATAGCCATTTGATCCAGTTCAATATAACCTAGTTTTTTATTATTATCCAGATTTAGCCATACGGCTCACACTCCCTCTAAGGGGAAAATTCACTCATCCCAGATACCTACGGTATCAAAAGGATTGAGCTCTGGTGGGACTCTTTCCATGTTATCGAGTCCTAGGTGACTTGGTATGTCGGTGTATCTCCCAAAAATTTTCGTACGCATCTGGACGTCGAAAGTAACACAGCTTTCTGCATAATCTTATATAGATGTTCGTTTAGACCCAGCTTTTTTATGTTTTCTAGGAGGCTCTTCGGGATGACTCCAGTGGTAGAAAGAATAATGGGTATCGTCTGGGTACTTTCCATTCTCCATTGTCTCCTGATTTGTATTTCTAGATCTCTGTACTTGGCGATCTTTTCGTTGTATTTAACACGTAAATTATTGGTGTTGGGTATCGCCACATCAATAAGTGTTGTTTGCCTAGTAATTTTATTAACTAGTATGAGATCGGGTCTATTATGGGCCACTGGTTGGTCTGTAAGCACAGTGCGGTCCCAGTATAGCTTGTAGTTGTCATTTTCAAGCATTCTATCAGGGACGTATTGATAATAAGGAAGATGGTCGGTTTGGAGAAGTCCCAGTTTGTCAGCTAGTTCTTGGTGGATAATCTTTCCTACTGAGTCATGGCGTTCTTTATAATCAGTACCGACAAATGCCTGGCAGCCACCGGTAAGATGTTGGATGGTTTCTTGGGCTTGGCATCCATATCGGCATTTGTCATTTTGGACTTGAGGATCTTTAACAATATATTTCAGGTAATTTTTAGTTGGAATAACCTGATCCTGAATGGCAAGTAGGAAACCCTCAGTCTCGGGAAACATCTTTCCTGATGTCAACCAATAGTTCGACGCTGTATTGTCGACATATTCTTGGCTGATCTCATTCAGATGTCGCCCATGCAGAGGTTTACTCATCCAGGTGCGCATTTTGTCTTGTTTAGTCAGGTGGTTTATGCGCATTTCTTGTTCCCTCAGTTTAAGCGGCGTCGTATCATCTACTGCGCAAATTGCTCGATGTAAAGTAGATGTCTCAGCCTGTACCTGAAAATAAGTTCTTAAATTAGCAATTTGTTTATCCAATTGCTCACCTATATCCATAAGTCCTCTTCCCCCTTGATACCGAGGTAATGTTGTTCTCTCTACTGCACTGCGTGGGTGATGTTTTTGCGCCTTTGTGAGAAGTGTTCTTACTTTCCGCTGAAGACCCTCTATATCTGTTTTTGACCACTTTATAATACCAAATGAGTAGCTCAGCGCGGAACAGGCGTACGTATTTAATGCCTTAAACAAATTTTTACTATTAAGATATGACCGATTTAGTTGTCTTACTCTTCGTACGAACTCCGAAGTTAGTTCAGTTTTCATTTGTTTATGGTCAATTTTCCGCGCTTGTTTTACTCCGAGATATTTGTACATATCATTTTCACCCATTGCCTCGATGTTTTGGCCATCTTGCATATCGAAACCTCCGGGCTGAATCTTTCCTCTGACTATATTTAGTATACGGCACTTGTCTAGTCCAAAATTCATACTAATATCATTTGAGAAATTTTCTACAGTTTTTAGCATCTCATCTAGGTGGTTTCGAGTGGAAGCCATTAATTTTAAATCATCCATATACAACAGATGATTAAGCTTCGCTACAACAGTGTTGTTATTTTTGATGCTAAAACCTGAGTCAGTAGAGTTCAGCAGCTGAGATAGTGGGTTCATTGCTAGGCAGAACCAAAGTGGACTCAACGAGTCCCCCTGGAAAAGCCCCCGGTTAATAGGGATATTTTCAGTTTCGATATTAATTTCACCCGGTATTTGAAGGTGAATTTTAGTCTTCCACTCTGCCATTATATTCTTCAAAAAGGTCACGAGATTATCATCGACTTTATATATTTTCAATATATCTATAAGCCATTCATGCGGCACTGAATCAAAAGCCTTCTTGTAGTCAATGAAGGCAGTAAAAAGGTTTCTTTTTTTGGTGTATGCCTGGTTAGAAATGACTGAGTCGATAATAAGTTGTTCTTTGCAGCCCATGGAGCCCTTAGCGCATCCTTTCTGTTGAGGCTCTATGATATTGTTCAGAGCACAATGTTGGTAGATACGCCGGGCCACACAGGATGTGACCAATTTGTACAAAGTTGGAAGACAAGTAATTGGGCGGTACTTTGCTGGATCTTGGGTATTACTTTGATCCTTCGGTATTAGATAAGTGGTTCCCTGAGTAAGAAATGATGGTATTTCCTGTGAATTAGAAATAATATTATTAATAAATACTGTTAAAAGCTCATGAACACTCCAAAACTTCTTTAGCCAGAAGTTTTGAACTCCGTCTGGTCCAGGAGATTTCCAGTTATGAAGCTCTTTGATAATGTTCGAGACTTCTTCAGTGGTGAAAGGTTCATAAGGAATATTACTGTAGTGTTGACAGTTGTTCGTCGTTTGTTCAATCCATCCAGCATTGTTATTATGAGTAGCTGGCGTCGAAAGTTGGTTTCCCCAAAACTCATGAATTTCTTCTTGGCTTGGGTAGGATTTATTATTTGCATTTTCTACAGTGGAATTAAGTTTCCTATAGAAAGCCTTCTCTGCTTGCTCAAAAAGTATGTTGTCGCATTTCCGGTGGTTACTAACCTTGTACCTCCTCAGGCGGCCTGAGTAAACAGATAGTTTTTGTTTTAATGTGTCCAGGCATTGTTGAGGTGTGTTGTTTTCTGGATCATGTCGTGAGTGTTTTAGAGTGTTAAACAATATTTCTTCAGCTCTTTTGATGATTTTTCTACTTCTTACTCCTCTTATGTATTCTGTTATTTGTCCAATGTCCCTACGCAGTAATTCAATCTTCCCCAGCAGTCGTTTTCCCAGGGTGCTATTCTGTTACCAGTCCTTCCGATGTTGGTACCCCGTCGTGTTCTGATCTTAATGCCCATAACATTAGCAATTGCTGTTGCTGCACAGTAAATCAGCATATGCAAATATTCTAATGTGTGGGCTTCTGTGATATAATTGGGTAGGACTTCAGTATTCACAATTTGTAACAGCGCTCCTAGTTTCTTAGAAGAGTTTATTTTTGGTAGCGGTGGTCTGCTAAGTGGGTTTGTTCCACTAAACTCTTGTACAGCGCGTTATTATTATTATTATTATTATTATTATTATTAATAATTATAATATATATATATATATATATATATATAATTATAATATATATATTATAATATTATTATTATTATTATATTACAAATAAGGGCAGAGAAGCGAGCTCCTATTATGCCCAAAAATAAAAAATAAAAAACATCCTTATAAAACTAATACCAATTATAAAGTTAAGTAAACATAAACAATTAAGTATATCATACAAAAGTTGAATGGTGAGACAATAAATAAATAAATAAATAAATAAATAATGCTGTCCAAGAAAAAAAATCCTATAAATAAAATAAACCAGTATCAAGTTTATTTTTAAAGATGTTAACACTAGTTGCCGATATGGTGTCTTGATCCAAATTGTTCCAGATATAAAAGATTCTATTTGGCAAGAAGTTCACCCTGGACCTTGCAGTAATTTGTTCCCTTTTCAATTTGTATCGATGGCCTCTTAATCTTTCGTCTTGATTCAAAGTGAATATGGTGCTTAGGTTCACAAAGTTATGTTTTAAAATACGGAAGGACATAATTAGATCACCTCGAAGACGTAGCTGCTCGAATGTCGTAAGATGAGCCATGGATAATCTATCTTCATAGTTAGGTCTTACACGACCGTATGCCAGTCTTGTAGCTTTACGCTGAACATTTTCAAGCAGGATCTTATCGCGAATGAGATCTGGATTCCACACTGGTCCGGCAAACTCCAGAATAGGTCTAACGTATATTGAGTAAAGTTTACTAACAGAAGTTAGAGATATACGTGTAAAACATTTACGGATCAAAAACAGTTTCGAGTTTGCACGTTTACACACCGACACTATGTGATCAGACCAATTTAAGTCACTATTAATTATCACTCCGAGATCATTGTGGGAGGTTACCGAGTTTAAGGAATGTCCATTAATAAAGTACGGTAGTGATGGGTTATTTTTGCCGATATGTAAAACAACGCATTTTTCAATGTTAAGCGGAAGTAACCATTCTGAGGACCATTTGAATATTGCTTCAGATCTTGTTGAAGAACATGTTGGTTAATAGTTGGATTCACATATAATTTCGTGTCATCAGCGTAAATGGAAACCTTACTGGATACGATGAGCGGAAGATCACTAGTGTAGACACAAAATAGTAGCGGTCCAAGTTCTGATCCTTGTGGGACTCCACTCTTGACTAGCTTATCTAGTGAGTGGTCTTCCCCAATACGAACCCTGAAGTATCTATCGGATAGAAAATCTTCAATCCAAATGTTCAACTTTCCGCGGATACCATAGTGATCCATAGTGATCATTTAGCTAGTAATCGACGTTTTGGAACACGGTCAAAAGCTTTGGAGAAGTCTAAGTAGACTACATCGACAGGATTCCGATTGTTTAAAGATAATGACCAATCATTTACACAATGAAGTAAGTTTGTGATCGTTGAACGACCTTTGATAAAGCCATGCTGTTGGTGAGGGATGATATTTTCTTGAAGAAGAAAAATTTAAGTTTTTAAATGCAAGGAAACGGTAGGATTGGATAACTATGATTTAAGACTACTAAAATATCTTAGTATATTATAACCAGGTATCTTCTGTCAAAACTAAAGATAGTTGCACCACGAAACTGCACGTACAAAGTGGAATACAACAATTCTGTGTATTATCGCCAAATATTTTTAATTTATATTTCAAGGAAATATTCAAGGAAATCTTGGATGGCAGACAGAAGGAATAAAAAATAGTGGAGAAACGATTAATAATATCAGATATGCTGATGGTGGTTATACAGCAATTCTTACACATAGTGTAGAAAACCTTCAAGTATTATTAAACTTGATAAATAAGGCAAGAATCCAACAAATTGGAAAAACTAGGACACCCTATAAGGGGCACCCAAGTAAGGCACCTATCAGGTAAGCAAATATCTTATCAAACTAGCATGCTAGCAAGTGGAATATATATAAATTAATGTAATCGACGAAAATAGCCAAGAAATCTTACAAATACGCTGATACGCACATATCTTGAATGGTACTCATTTGAAGATAACAAAATAGGCCTCTTAAAGTGATTGCAAGAAAAGTGCATCACAATTTCCAAGCTAAGGACACAAAAAAAGATCTAAAAAATAAGGGATATAAAATAGGAAACTCAACTTA
Source organism: Diabrotica undecimpunctata (assembly GCF_040954645.1). Lineage (NCBI taxonomy): Eukaryota > Metazoa > Arthropoda > Insecta > Coleoptera > Chrysomelidae > Diabrotica > Diabrotica undecimpunctata. The sequence goes on along the minus strand of NC_092807.1, from coordinate 30,929,216 downwards.
ATTACTAAAAGGATAGGAGAAATCACCACTGCCACTTTTTTGCACTTACTTTTAAAAAATACCAAAGATAAAAATACAAAAAAAGTTACCGAAAATACCGAAATTTGACACATAAAAGTGATCATAGAAGCTTTTAGAAAATAGAAACTGATTTAAAATGCAAACAATGTCATGAGAACAAACATACTCAAAACTATTGTAGAAGAGAGCCTAGAAAACAACCATAATACTAACGAAATATTGACAGTAGACGGCCAGCAGATCGAAAGAGTAAAAAAGTACACTTACCTAGGAACACTTATAACAGAAAATAATGACTACACTGCAGAAATCAAAGTCAGAATCGAAAAAGCACGTTCTAATTTTATAAAAACGAAAAAGGTCCTATGTGACAAAGATTTAACATTAGCTCTTAAAGTATGCCTAACAAAATGTTACGTATACAGTGTACTATGGAATGGAATCATGAACGTTAAATCTAGACACAATGAGACGACTTAACGCCTTTGAAATGTGGACCTATAGAAAAATTATTAGGGTTCCTGGGTAGATAGAGTTACGAACAATGAAGTACTGAGAATAATAGGTAAAGAGAAGGAAGTTGAACTTACAATTAAAGAAAGAAAGCTACAGTATCTCGGACATGTGATGCGGGGCGAGAAGTATGGCATCCTGCGACTCATAATGCAAGGAAAGATAGATGGTAGAAGAAGCCTCGGAAGAAGACGAATTTCATGGCTCAAGAACCTGAGAGAATGGTTTGGATGCAGCTCAAAACAACTATTTAGAGCTACTGCCTCAAAAATTAAAATAGCTATGATGATTGCCAACCTCCGTAGCGGAGATGGCACCTAAAGAAGAAGAAGAAGAGCCGAGATGAGTAAAATGCATAGGGAAACATGTAACTAAAAATTGTGAAAAGTCACAAAATAAAGAACATAAGAGTGTGTACTGTGATGGTGCCCATCCAGCTAGTTATAGAAGCTGTACCAATGCTAAAACTCTTTAAAAGTAGCGAAATAAACGGAAACCTACAACCATACCACAAAATAAGGCAGCCGGCATGGAAAAGCTTATACAAAACCAACTAAGGGAGGTTAATCAAATCCAAACATAGGTATGCTCAAATAGCCTCTAACGAGCCAAAACAATAGTAGAACGCAAAGAAAATCCTAGTCTCTTTTTAGAGACTCCTAGTTTACAATCCAAAATATCGATGTACGATATATGTTTAACGTCAGAGACAGACTTCACAAAACAAACATACATCAAACTTGACTGGTATAAAATATGTCAATCTCTTCACCCTAAAAACACATCTAGTGAAGGAGCAGCAGTAATAGTAAAAAATAATGTAATTACTATTTAAATGGGAATAAGCCACAATTAAAGGTTAAAGTACGTTTATTGAAGTTTCAATTTCCACTTCGGAAATCGTTCGAACGATTTCCGAAGTGGAAATTGAAACGTCAATAAACGTACTTTAACCTTTAATTGTGGCTTATTTCCATTTAAATAGTAATTACTTTAAAATGCCCCAAGAAAATAGCTTCAGAACAATAATAAAAATAATGTAATTCACTTTGAAAGAGAAAGTTTAGAGACTGAAGCCATCCAGGCAGCTAGTCAAAGTGTCCAGTGTCAAAATAAAAAATATAACGTAACAATACCAGCTGCATATTTTCCACCAAAACATAATTTAAAATTCTTTTATTCTTCTATTTTCTTGCATTTGTCGGAGAGCCAATAGAAATGAAATTAGTTTATTTGTTTAAAACATCACAGCTACTGTGTTTATAACAATTAAGAATTAAGATTGGCGTCATTCGACACTTAAAGGCCTATATTTTATAAAGATATAATTTTTATTTAAAAAAGCCGCTATTTATAGTCAAAAACATGAGTTGAGTGTTTTTTCGAGTAGCCGAATCAGCTCGGTTTTGGCTGGTTCTTTTGTAGGCCCGGCGCACTTCAAATCCGCGGCGCTCCGAACAACTTCTATCACATCTTCGCTAAAAATGCTCGTTAAAGCTCTTTTATTTGTCTGGGGTAGCGGAAAATTTTGTGAATATTGGCGATTTTTTTTGGCTGCAATTTACACTTAGCTACTATTAACATTTCTTTTTAAACTATCCTTAATCATCTTTATTTTACATATATGATAAAGTAGTGGCCAAAATTCTGGAAACTTTACAAAAATTATCGTTTTTCCAGCAACGCTCGTCTTATGATCGTGATTTATAAACGAAACAACGAAAATGGCACCAAGAAACAAAAAACGTTTTGACTGGAAGCCAGGAAAAAGAGCCAAAGCAATTATTCTTCGAGAAGAAGGTTGCACATATCAAGAAATAGCAAACAAAGTGGCTGGTGGCGCCACAAAATCAGGTGTAATGAAAGTTTGTAAAAGTTATCATAACACTGGAACGACAAAATCAGCAAAAAGAACAGACAAAAAACCGAAAGTAAGTCAGTACGATGAGCGTAGATATGCCGACTTTCTTTAGAAGATCGTCGCAGATCCGCAAAAGAAATTAATGCTATTGTCAAATCAACTGGCTTACAAATATCGGACCGCACTATGAGAAGAATAAAACACTAATTAGATTCAAACTCGATTACGGCTCAATTGTTTATGCCTCCGCAACCAAGAGTACCTTAAAACCGTTAGATACAATCCACAATGTCGCACTTCGGATCGTTCTCGGAGCTTTTCACACTTCACCCATAGAAAGCTTATATTCCGAAACTATAGAACCATCATTGCAGTAAAGGCGGGTACTTTTAACACTTTCACACGCTTCTTCTGTAGCTGCTAATAAGGATCATCCACTCTTAAAAATACTTTTTCTAAAAGTAATCTTCACTTTCTCTTTAATAAACCTCGTACTGGAAAACCTTATTACACACGAGTAAGATCAATTCTGAATAATTTTGACAAAACAATCCCAGATGTATTTCACTGTAACATCCAACGTCCAACTCCATGGTCAATAAGCATCCCAAATTGCAACACCTCTCTAATAGAGTTCTCCAAAAAATGCAATAACAGCATACTAATCAAAAACAAACTAAACGAGATTCTTGAACGAGACTACCTTAACTGCACAAACATCTTTACCGATGCCCCTAAATCTAATGATGGCATTGGTTGTGCATTTGTTACTCCAACCAACGTTTACTTTCAAATTTAAACTACCGCCTAGCTTAAGTCTTTTCGCCGCTGAACTGTTTGCTTTATACCGTTCCCTAAAACATGCAAACCTCTCAAGAATTTCAAAAACTTAGTTTCTCACCGACTTGCTCAGCTGTCTTCTTGCAATACAGCATCTGTATCCTAAACACCCTTGGAGCAGCTAATAAAAACTGAACTACAAATCGCCCAAGAGAACCACATAACTCCTAAATTTATATGGATTCCATCGCATATAGGAATTATCAGCAATGAAGAGGTAGACAGTAGTGCTCGTGATGCAGCAACAAGTGCGGAATCTGAATTAGTACGTGAGAGTGTATGTAAAGATCCCAAAACGTTTTTTAAGTGATTGGTCAGTGGAAAACTGTACACGACAGTGGAAAACTAGTGCTAGTACACGGTTTATTCAAACGGTTCTGAAGCGCCTACCTGTAGGACACACTAAGATCACACACTCTTATTTACTTTCAGCGAACGCCCACGGCGATCTATGTGCTACGCCTCTTACCGTCGTCCATTTGTTAATTGAGTGTCCAAAATACCATAGAGAACGTTCAATAAACAGTATACCAAATATTCTATCAGATTTATTAGGAGAAAACTGTCACGTGAAAAACTTATTAAATTACCTAATGTCAATCAATATTTTGTATCAGATTTAAAGTTTTGTTTACTGAGTAACGCCGCTAATAACCTGTTGGTGAATGCGGCAATATTTCTTTTTAATAAAAAAACTATCAGAAGGAAGTTGAGTGAAAAGGGATTACGAGCACAGACTCCTAGAAAGAAGCTGTTCCTGAACAAAAAACAGAGGCAACAATGCATTGACTGGGCTTTGAAACACAGAGAGTGGACAGAAGAACAGTGGTGTAAGGTAATTTGGAGTGATGAAACCAGAATCTCGATCTTTGGGAGAGACTTTTGCCCCAGTGTACTACGGTCACTATGAAGCATCCTGTGAGTGTTATGGTATCAGCTTGTATAACCACTAATGGAGTTGGACGTTTAGCAGTAATAGAGGTCAATAATAATGCAAAAAAATATCAGGAAGAGATACTTCAAGCCAAACTGCTTCCAAATCATAGATTTGATTGAAGGGGATGCCCAACAATGCATCTTCTAAGACTTACATGGAATGGTTTGTAAAACCATGACGTTACTGTCTTGGCCCAAAAATAGTCCCGATCTAAATCCAATAGAACATTTTTGGTCAAGGCAGAAAGTGTTAGTATCACGCCGAAACATAAGTAACCAGAGAGAACTGATAAAAGCCATTATTCAAAACTGGTTTAGAGTTATAACACTAGAAGATTTGGCTCGTCTCGTGAACTCCATATCCCGCAGAATCAAGTCTGTCCTACGAAACAAAGGTTTTCCCACCAAATACTAATTTTTGTGATAATAGCCATTGTCCATTTTTTAAAAAGATATCTACTAATAGCTATAGGCTGTTGTTTTATTTATTTTTAAATTTTTAGAGGGTTTTTCCTCATAAAATAGATGTTAAATATTAAGTAAAAGCATAAACCGATGCAGTAAAATTATAGATAAACTTAGAAATAACATAACTCTTGTGAAAAAGAGGAATGCTGATATCAAAACTAAAATTTTTGTAAATTTTCCAGAATATTGTCCAATAGTGTATATTTTTTATATTAAATAGTAAATATTTTTGTTAAATTGTGTTTTACATTTTACTCAAGTTGTGTGTAACTACTCATGTTTTTGACTATAAATACCGGTTTTTAGGCCTTTAACTATTAAACGGCGACAATTTTAATTCTTAATTGTTATAAACACAGCAGTTGTGATTTTCTAAACAAATTAAGCTAACTCCACTTCCGTTGGCCATAGAAAACTTTTAAACTATTTTTTTAAATCTTTGTTTTGAGTTTTGAAGTTAAAAAGTGTATGTACTGTATAGGAAGCGATGTAACTTAATTAGTTTATAACGCAAACGTCGCCGCTACTTTACAACAATAAATAAAGAGTTGAAAAACCTTGTAAGCAATTAGAGATGGTCTGGAATTTCTATCATGGTCTTACCAAGACCATGGTAGAAATAGGAGTACTTGGAAAGCTGGTGCGATTAGCACAGGTGAGCACAGAGAACGCTTACGCACGGATCAGAATTGGCAGCAACACGTTGGAGGAATTCCTCATTGACACCGGGCTTAGACAAGGAGATCCTCTCGCCCCCCTGCTATTTAATTTTGCACTGGAACATATGTAAGGACAGCTCAACCACAACTGACAAACGGATTTGCTGCCCAAGGATCAAAAATACTATTGGCGTTTGCGGATGACGTGGACACAATTGCACAATCCACCAGATATGCAAAAGAAGTTTTCACCCTATTCGAAAACGGAGCCAAGGAAGTTGATCTGAAGGTCAACGAGAACAAGACCAAGTACACGATGGTTACGAAGAACCCAAGACCAAGGGTTAGACAAAACGTAACAATCAATGAATACAACTTTGAAGTCGTCAAAGAATTCAAATACCTGGGAGCGATCATAACATCTGAAAATAAATATGAAAAGGACGTGGCAGCCAGGATCATCGCAGGAAATAGGGCATTTTACTCATTAATGGCCGTACTTAAATCAAAAAAACTATCAATACCAGCAAAAATAAGAGTGTACAAGACAATAATTCGTCCCACAATAACGTATGGAAGCGAGACTTGGACTCTGAATCAGCGAGAAACGACAAAATTACTGGTACTGGAAAGAAAGATACTGCGGACTATCTATGGGTCTTGCAGAGAAGAGACAATAGGAGAATGGAGAAGAAGACCCAATGATGAACTCCAGACAGTATATGGAGATGAAAACATATTACGCTACATTAAAGCAAACCGAATAAGATGGGCGGGCCACGTACTAAGATCGAGTGACGAAAGACTCCTGATTGCCATATTCTGGAAAAGGCCTGATGGCAGAAGGTCAGTCGGTCGCCCAAGAAAAAGCTGAAAGGACGCAGTAGCCAGTGATCTACGCAAAATGAGAATACAGCAATGTGAAATAGCTGCTCAGGACCGACAACAATGGAGGGAAATGGGAAAAGAGGCCAAGACTCTCATAGAGTTGTAGAGCCAAATGATGATGATGAATTATTTGTATTTCTACATAAAAATATAATTGACCAACAAGAGAATTCGTTTAAAATTCGATGTCTATCTTTTTTGGAAAAAAAAGGTGCTGGCCCTGTAAAATTTATAAAAATTGGATCTTAGAAAGTCTCATTCAATTTGTAATTAAAAGAGCATCAATATTATGCTCTTCGTACAAAAAACGAATTTTTACAAAAGTTGATTTAAAAATTAAAAATGGCTAGAAATTCACATTTTTGAACTTTTTGCATAAACTATTTTGTCAAATTTAATGTAGTATAGCTCAAATTAAAGCTTTTTTTAAGGTACTTTTGTTCTGCTTAATATAGAGTAAGATCTTGATTTGATGCAATAATAATAAACATAATCAAAAAACATCGTTTAAAATTACCATAAAAAAATTATAACCGACAGTTTGGAGTTGCAAACACTTGGAGGTTACTCCAGGCATTGCCTTTCATAACTTTGTGCTGGTTTCAAAAATTCACCAATTGTTAATGCACAAAATCATCAATTTTCTCTACATCTTGGACTAATGTATGTTGTAACAGTGTTCTTTTACATCTAAACAGATATTTATTGATGCGGATTTTTACAAATAGGCATCTTGACTGTTTTTATAAATTTTTATCACATAAATCAAGATAATCAGAATAAAATCAAAATAAAGTAGTCATTTTTTAGTAATTATATAATACACATTTAAATACATTAAGAAAATTTATATGGAGTTTTAAAATTCTAACAGCATATCTTAGTTGTCAAACAATAGGGAACCATTCAGCGTGCAGGAAGGACAATGTTCTATTAAATACTGGACGCACAAATCCAGCATAAATTATAATAGAATGTTTATTTGCATATAAATCATTGAATGCATTATCTATAAGTCGTATCAAAATGTAACACACAGACAAACCATAATCCTTCGTTTAATACGTCGTTGATAGAAGCAATCGATCAAGACATTTGAATATGAGATATGGAGCTTTAAAATAATTATAACATCGTAATTATCCTTATCAGAAGTAATTCTGCCGTTCTAGTGTGGGAAGAGAGCGTATGTTTTGAAACTGTATTATTTAAAATGAAGAAAGATAAAAAATGGTAGATAAAGATAACTTTTGTCTTAGAATAACTCAATTTATAAAAAAAAGTATGTTCAAAGCACTAAACATTTTTTTATATATTTTAAAATTTGTACATAAATAAATAAACTACCTAGTCAAAATTATAAATATTCATGTTTTACAATAAAAAGTATGACAAATATTATATATATATATATATATATATATATATATATATATATATATATATATATATATATATATATATATATTATTACTACTAAAAAAATTAAAAATTGAAAAAAAAATGTACAAATTAGATGCTTTGTTTAACAATTTATTTATTTGAATAATACATGTTCGTAATGTAAGTAAAAAGTACATAAGAATTAAAAAAAGAAACGTCGAAATCCATAAACAAGAAGCACAGATACAATTAACAGCTCTTTCTCCCTCCATCGTTCCCGCAAGTTTCAAAGCCGGATGATTTTGAGGACCACATTTTGAAGCTTTGTTGACGATTCTATTAAAAGGTAATCTCTTTCAAATTTGTTCGTAATTTGTTGTAATTTGTTTGTTAAAACAGTAGAGTATGTTCTTTCAAAAGCCTCTAATTAGATATTTTAATTGGTATAAACAGAGATGCTGTCAATTTAAAAAAAAAAGACTAACTTCGTCCAAAATTGTCCTAAGACAACTTTTTTTTAGAAGTTATGAAAAAAAAAACTTTTTCGAAATCTGAAAAAACAATTTTTGTGTAGGCAACAGGTAAAAGGTTATTCTAATTGTTTATAAGCAAAAATCGGCATGTTTTTGAAAAATATCTTTCTTCTTCTTTGTGTGCCGTGCTTGTAGTCCACAGCTAGATGAAACAGTTCCTCGACCGTTCGACCTGTCCATTGTCTAATGTTACGCAGCCAGGACAGTGTTTTCTTCCGACCCAACGTTTTCCTTCGATTTTGCCCTGAATGATTAACCGGAGTAAGCGATATTTAGGTTCTCTCATTATATGACCGAAGTATTGGAACTTTCTCATTTTGATGATGTTGATCAATGCTCGCTCTTTGTGCACGGTCTCTAGCACGCGTTCGTTAGGTATGTGTGCTGTCCACGGGATTCTGAGCATGCGACGGTAACACCATAACTCAAACGCTTCTAATTTGTTAAGATTTTTTTATTTTTGTTGTCTAGGTTTCACATCCATATAACAAAGTGGACCAGACGTCGCACTTCAATACTCTTAGACGTGTGGTCAACGACTGACTTCTACTGCATAATATAGAACGCCAGTTAATAAAGTTTTTCCGTGCGAGCTCTATTCTGGTCGAAATTTCCTCGTCACTTTCAACCCTGCAGTCAATCCAGCTACCCAGATATCTAAAGTGTTCCACCCTTTCAAGGATTTTGTTATCTAATCTTAGTACTGAGTCTTCGATATTAATTTTTCCGACCACCATCCATTTTGTTTTTTTTTTGCGTTGATTGTTAAGCCCTTTTCAGTGCATTCGTTGTTTACAGCATTCAACAGGGTTTGAAGATCTTCTAGACTCTCTGCCATTATTGCGGTGTCATCGACGTATCTGATGTTGTTAATAATTTCACCACCGATCTTAACACCTTCGCGGCGATTATTTAACGCTATTTAACGCGTCTGACACCACGCTTAATAGAAACTTTAGCTGAAACCTCTTGGTCCACCTTAACACAAACGGTCTGATTGTAGTAAAGATTTTTAAGCAATCTAATGTCATGCGTGTCCAGACCAACTGAGTCTAAGCATTGAAATAATAATGTATGTGGTACTCTATCAAAGGCTTTTTCGAAATCTATAAAACATACGTAAATATTTTTCCTAAACTCAATGCTCTTTTGTAAGAGTATTCGCATGCAAAAAAGAGCTTCTCGAGTACCCATATCGTAAATATCGTTTCGGAAACCAAACTGCTCATCACCAGTTATCCCCTCACAAACTTTATATATGCGACAATGCAATATTTTCATAAAAATTTTGAGCGTGTGACTCATTAAACTGATAAGTCGATAGTCGCTACACTGTCTTACATTCTTATTCTTGGGAATAGTTATAAACATCGATTCTAACCAGTTGTCTGGTAATTTGCCGCTGCTGTATATCTTATTAAAGAAGGATGTGATAATCGCAACACTCTCATTATCTAATAGTTTTAACAATTCTGCAGGTATTTCGTCAGGACCAGAAGCCTTCCTTCGTTTCGCTTGGTCGATAGCCTATCGAAATATCTTAGATAGAAATAGATAGAAAATATCTTTGCAATATTTAAAATTATTTTTCTTAAATTTTTTTAATATTATTGATGAAATGAAACTTCTTCTTTTGTAAACTGTGTAGAATTGCTGTAATTTTATCATTTTCTGACTTATATTGTTGCAAAAAATCTTATTTGATATAAACAAATTAAATAACTTTTAAACTATTTGACCGATCGCTTTGAAATTTTGACAATATTTAAAACATTATAGGTACCAATATTCCATGTAATAAGAAATAAAGTTATTAACATTTATAAAAAACCGAAATTTCTGACTTGCCATTTTCTAAGCAACAAATAAGGATAGAAACATTAAAAAAAACTCAATTTTAAAATTTCTTATATAACTTATAAGTTTATTACTCTCAAATTTGTTTCAAAGCAACACTTTTTGCTGCTAGGTGGAAACAGTGAAAATTTACCGTAATTCCAAGGTATTTTATTTCCATTACTTGTTCAATTCTGATGCCATCAATTTCTATTTTACATCTGGTTGGTTCTTTGCTAATTGCTATTGTTTTACTTTTCTGAGATGAGATTGTCATATTAAATTCTTTTGCTCTTATGTTAAATCTGTGGACCAGTATTTGCGGACTGTCTTCATCTTGGGCTATCAATATTGCGTCGTCTGCGTAACAGAGTATTTTTATTTCTTTGTTTCCCATTCTGTATTCTCTTCCTTTGTTAACGCTTTTGTTGATTTCATCCATGACTAAATTGAAGAGCATAGTGTTCAATGAATCCTCCTGTGTAATTCCGATGCCTATTTCTATAGGTTCTGTAAGTTGTCCATCTATTCTGACTTCCATTTTGTTGTGGTAGATGTTTTCAAAAGTTTTTATAATAAATTAGGAGAACTTCTCTATTGTAGAGAAGATGGATTACGTCTTTGAGTCTGTCAAATGTCAAATGTTTTCTTTATCAGACACAGAAATTCTGGTCTATTATACTCCGGTGATTTCTCAGTAATTTGCTTTATAACGAATATTGCATCTCTACATGATTTTCCACTACGAAAACCCTGTTGTTCATCTGCTAAACTTATCCTCTGATTTATTAGTTCATGTGAAATTTTAGTTGTAAGTTTTAAGGTAGTGTTTAACAAGTTTATATCTCTGTAGTTTTCTGAGTGTCCGTCCCAGCTTGCGTGGAGGAGGAGTTCTGAATTAAGCGGGACTCTTCTGTACTTCGAGGAAGACGGACGGGCGAGGGAGTTCTCAACCCCGACACGGCGCGTCCCACTGGCTGATAGGGAAATGTCCTACAGATATGTAGGATAGGTGTGAATAAGGTTTTACCAAATAAGCACCCGTTGACCAACTGAGGACATGGCATAGGGCAGCAGCTATGACATTACTTTATTAAGGCTATAGCGGAATGATTTTAACTGTTGGCTTAATGACAGATACTCACGGGCGGATATTACATAATGATTCAACCGGACGTGATACTGCGATCAGGCAGGCAAGGGGAAACCACCTGATTATATTCCCGTGACTACACCATCATGAATGTATCGAATCAGTTAGATATGCTTAGCGATCCGATTAGCGATCGGTGCTCAGTTGGTTCCGGGCCAACTAGTGTCAAATGGGCCACCGGGCATGTGTTTGTGGGCAGCCAGGCAACACATGCGAAATTGGCGTCTGGAAGAAAATCAGATTTTCAGTTAAGAAAACAATGGGAATAGCAACCTGGAATGTTCGAGGATTATTGCAACCAGGCAAACTGCATATACTACAACGAGAAGTCGAAAGAGAGGATATAGAAATATGTGGACTTTTGGAGACCCATTGGAAAGGACAAGGACACTTCCGAACGGCAGATCATGTTGTATACATATCGGGAGCAAATAACACAGGAAGAAATGGTGTTGCAATTATGGTGACTAAAAAAGTTTTACAATACATGTATGATTACCAACCGATAAATGATAGACATAAAAATAACCTTACTAGCATCACCAAACAAAATGCACATTCTTTAGGTCTATATGCCAACCTCAGACGCGTTAAAGAACCACTCACAATCATGGACGATTGTAACGCTAAGGTATGAGAAACAAGAAATGATAACATCCAAAATATAGGAAACTATGGGTTAGGTATTAGAAACAGTCGAGGCGAACGTTTAAGAGATTTTGCAACGGAAAACAGTTTGGCCATTGTAAACACAATGTTTAAACATCATGCCCGTCGTTTATCGACGTGGACCAGCCCAAATGGAGAATACAAGAACCAAATTGACTACATATTGACAAGAAACAGATGGAAGACATGTTTTACAAACGTAAAAACTAGACTGAATATTTAGAGATGCATTAAAGGAAACTAGTATGTTGAACACACAAGACAACCGAGAAAAAATGTGGAAATGTTTCAGAAATACCATAGAAACCTCTGCAGAAAGAACCAGAACCAAAAAAAAAGATCATCAAGAGAAAACACTGGATGGCAGACAGAACGCTGCAACTTCTCGAAGAGCGAAGGAGAATTAAATCTCTCATATATCAAAACGACAGTAACAAAAACGAATTAGCAAGGTTAAATAGAGAAATTAAAAGAGCATGTAGGGATGATAAAAATAAACATATAAATGAAGAATGCGAAGAACTAGAGAGACATGAAAACCAGTATGAATTTCATGAGCTATATAAAAAAGTCCGATATATATCCAGGGAATTTAAACCAATCACACAAACAATAATGGATCAAAACCAACATCTTATAAATGACGAGAAAGGGATTGCGGAGGTATGGAGAAAATATTGTCAAAGTCTATATGCAGATGATCCCTAGAATGCAAATCACGACGAGTTCACTGCAGAGAGAGAACCAAACATTCTAAAGTCAGAGGTAGAAAAAGCAATCAAAAAGTTAAAAAATAGAAAATCTCCTCTCGCAGACTAGATCACCGCAGAAGTTTTAAAAGAGACTGGAGATGTTGGAGTAAATATTATGCATATGATCTGCAAAAAGATTTGGGAAACCGGAGAGTGACCCAACGACTGAACAACATCCACTTTCATCCCTATATTCAAAAAAGGAACTCCGCTAGATTGCAGCAAATACAGAACGGTAACCCTAATATGCCATGCAAGCAAGGTTCTACGTCATGTAATACGTGAAAGAGTCAAAGCTTTTCTATTGCCTCAGATATCAGAAGAACAAGCGGGATGTGTCCCAGGAAAAGGCACAAAAGAACACATCCTTAATGTCAGACAGCTAATCGAAAAAACTCGTGAATTCAATACTCCTATGCTTATGTGCTTTGTGGATTACACAAAGGCCTTCGATAAACTCAAATGGCAGCAGCTATGGTCCATACTAGCGAAAATGGGAACACCCCACCACTTAATTCAACTAATTAGAAGTCTATATGAAAATAAAGTGCACAGTAAAAATAAACAACACCCATTCCGATTATTTCAGAACAGCGGCAGGTGTCAGGCAGGGATGCATAATCTCGCCAACTCTGTTTAATATCTACAGCGAACACATTATGCGAAAGGTACTAGATGGATGGAAGGGTGGAATATCAGTAAGAGGTCAAAAAAATCAGTAACTTGAGATATGCTGATGACAGTTTAATAATCGCGGCAAATCAAGAAGAAATGGAAGACATAATGAGATGTCTGGAGAAGAAAAGCAAAACAAAAGAGCAAAGTCCAGCAAAACTGGACTAAAGCTAAAAAGGAGTAAGACAAAGATCATGATAGTAGAGAGAGCTTGGAATAATCTTTAACACATTAAAGAAATTGGGGGCTTTGAAGTAGTAAATAGTTTCATATACCTGGGGTCCCTAATAACAAATGACGGAGGGTGTGACAGAGACATACGTAGAAGGTTGACTATTGCTAGAACAGCTATGATGAAACTAGTAACAATTTAAACGTGGACCTTAAAGAAAGTGGATAAAAATAAACTAGACGCTTTTGAAATGTGGGTATACCGCCGTATGTTAAGAATATCCTGGATTGATCATCGCACTAACGTATCGATGTTAGAACAACTTAAAGTAAAGGATAGGTTGCTTAAACAAATACAACAAAGGTATTTGTAGTATTTTGGACACATTGCTAGAAGAACAGGGACGATAAAAAAACTGATAGTCGATGGTAGAGTTGAAGGAAAGAGACCTAGGTGAAGATCTCCAAGCCGTTGGGTAGATCAAACAAAAATATTGATTGACCAAGGGTGACATGAAGCCGAACAACTAGCCCAGAACAGGAAAGGATGGAAGGAAATAGTGAAAAAACTGTAAAGGTGTCACCACATCCCAAAAGAGATTGGGACTGAGAAGGAGGAGGAGGAGCTTTCTGAACGTTCCTTTTTTCTTGGTCTCTTATATTGCTAGTATACTTAATTCTGCTGCCTTACATTCTTCTACTAGTTCTATTTCTTTAACATCTTTTGTCTTACTTGACGTGTATGTGCTTTAGCTTTTTATTCTTTGATTTAATTTATTGATGTCCGTTGTCATAGCCAGGGTTTTGAAAGTTTTGCCTTCATCATATTCCTTGTTTTTTGCCACAAGTTATATCCGACTTCTGTTCCTTCTATGCTACTCCCCGTTTTGTTTAACACAATATTTTTAAAAATGCCTTTCTTTTCCCATCTATATTCTTCTCCATCTACCATGATCCTTTTCAGCTGACTCTTTTTTGCATAATTCTATTTTTTTTCCACGTGTTCTCTTATGTGTAGCATAAGTTTTCCTTCCTAGTTTTCTTGCTGTTCCTTCATTTACTTTCTCGTTCTGTGTATTTGTATAAAATTTGTCATACCTTCTTTTATTTTCTCTTCACCTGTATCAATCTTTAATCCAGTTACCATCAACTACAATATTGTTTTTATATTATTTAATTTCAAATATAAATTCACTGTGAATCGAATTCGCTGAGGTAATCGTGATTTTTTTATTCTCAGTCAGACATTATAACGACATAACGTCAGTCTGCTTAAAGATTTATTAAAATTTAACACTTAACTACACATTTGTGTTTAAATTTAATAAAAAACAGATAATATAACTGATTTTAAATGTGTTATTACATATAGGTGTTTTGTTTTTAAGAACACTAGACTAAAATTACTGAGATATCTAGTGACCAGTAAAATGAACGTTTACACAAAAAAATATGTTTTTAATATCTTTCTTGGGAGATAAATTTTTCAATTTAAAATTTTTATGTTTGGTTTTTAAACAAGCTATATATCTTTGAAGCAAAACGTATATGAATCACATTTAAACTTAAATACTTTTGACGTAAAACACAAAACAATCACAGCTCTTCCGAATAATTGAGTTTCAGAAAATTTGAATTATATTTTATGCATTCACAATAAATGGAAATGGAATACCAACGTTCGTAATAAATTTTGACTAGCTGAAATAATAATTTCGATAATAAAACTGAGAAAATCCATTTACCTATTATTTTGGGTCAAAGAACTTGGATAAATATAACTTATTATAAATTATAGATCCAGATACATGGTGTCGCGACGTTTCTATTTCTATGCAGCAAGTGACAAATATACTAGAGTGATACGATCTACTCCTTTATCTTTCTAAAGATATCTGTTGTGTTAACCTATTTACATAGTTATAATTTCTAGATTTCCCATAAAATTTAAAATGTGTTCTTTTAAATTAATTATGAAGTCCTAAAAAATTTGTAAAAAAAGCAATCAAAATTCTATAGTCTTTAGTAAATATTTAAAGGGGCATTTGAGACCTTTTTGTAGTTATTTCTTAGCCTTCTTGTAGTTCTTTCAATTACCTGAATTGAAGGCTCTGCATACACTAGCATTTTCCAATAAGACGCATCTCATTTGACGGCATTATTCTTGATGGGACAAGCGTCATAACAGTTTATTATCGTACGATTCAACCAGTGTAATACTGTTACAAGTTTCTCTGTGGTTTCAATTGTAAAATCGATCGTCACTCTCCACAATTGTCATAACGTCATCAGACACACACTGCATACTTGTCAATATACCTACTTGTAACAATGTGGTTTATTCATGATGAACTCTTTTTTCGATAAAAAGCCTTAGCGTAAATGGACATGGATCCAACCAGAAGGCAGGGTCAAAAATGAGATAGATTATATCATAAGAAACAGAAAATAAATAATCAAAGACATCGAAGTACTCAACAAATTTTCAATAGGAAGCGACCACAGATTAATCAGGGCTAAGATACTATTAAATGTCAAATTGGAAAGAACAAAGATGATCCTAAAAACAAGAAAAAAGAAATGGATTCCCCCAGAAAACAACGACCTGTATGAAGATACACTAACCAGACATATACAAGATTTACAAGATGAAATAGAAGATGTAGATCAAGCAAATGCTGGCATAATGAAGGCGCTAAAAGAAACGGAAAAGGAGTGCTGCCAACTTTTGACCCTTAAAGAAAAACTAAGCCAAAATACCAAAGAGCTAATAGGTAAAAGAAGACAGCAGGCGGAAAAATAGGGCTCCAACTTCACAACAATAAATAAATTAAATAAAGATATACATCGGTCAATCAGAAAAGAAGTAAGAGAAAACAATACACGACAATTAACTAAAATAATTCAAGAAAACAAGTTTAAAAGTTTTGAGACGAAATACGAACAACATAGGCAACAAAAATATGTACAAAATAAAAAACAGACATGGAAACATTACTATTGATAGAACCAAAATCTTTGAGGTTGTCGAATCCTTCTATCGCGAAATGTATGGGAGCACCGACGAAAGGCATGATCAGCCCCAGCTCAAAATCACAAACCAGGGATCAGAATTAATGCCAGAAATAACTCCATACGAAATCAAAACGGCACTTTTAGAAATGAAAAATAACAATTCCTCTGGCGATGACGGAGTAGTGATCGAAACGATCAAACTAGGTGTAAATAAAACTATACAGGCTTTGGCCAAACTTTTCACCGAATGCATCTACCAAGGAAAAACTTCTTCGCAATAGAACAATGCAGTCATTATTTTATTACATAAGCAAGGAGATATAACAGATTTAAAAAACTACCATCCTATCAGTTTGCTTTCACACATATAAACTTTTCACAAAAATTATCAAAAAAAGACTGGATGCTAAATTAGACTTCTATCAGCTTAGAGAACAAACTGGAATTAGATCGTGATTCAGCACTAACGACCACTTACTAATGAAAAAGAACCTGATAAAGAAGTCTGCAGAATACTACAAACCATTGGCACTGATATTTGTCGACCACAAGAAAGCATTCGATACCATAAGCCATCAGAAAATGTTAAAAGCATTGACAGAATGCCGAATAGACCATCGATACACTAACATAATCAAATATATCTACCAAAATACCACACCTAGCGTAAGACTACCTAAACAAAAAACAAATAAATTTTGTATACAGCGAGGAGTACGGCAAGGAGGCACTGTCTCTCCAAAGCTATTCACGACGCTTTTAGAACATACTTGTAAGAAGGCACATTTGAACGAGCATGGTATTGTTACGATAAATCTCTCTTTGTCAACCATTTTCCATCCACTCCTGAATGTAGGTCTCTCCCAATTGCTTCCATCTTTCTCTATCTTGCGCCAATCTAATCCACTGTTTGCCTGCCACTGTTCTTATGTCATCTACCCATCTTTTTTCGATAAATTCTTTAACGATAAATTCTGACCCAAAACTGTAAATATATTATGACTAATTCTTTTCTGTTGTAGTTATTTGAGAGTGCAGCGATCTCTCATCGAAGACCCCAGACTGGTTTTTGTCCTGCTTGGAAGTTTCGAGTCGTGGAGATGACTCATCATAGGCCTTTCGCCAAAATAGCAGTCTATTCGATGGGTTTCGAGAAACAGCTGTTTTCATATATAATAACGGATTTTTCATTGAGGAAAACAGTTAATTTTGAAGATCGCGCGCCGCGTTTAAATTGTAACGTTCGTCAAATAAATTTTACAGTAGTTTAATAAACTGATATAAATTACCGTGTGTTTTAATAAATTAAAATAAGAACAATATAATAAATTAGTGAAGAATTAATAAATAAAAATAGAATAAATTAGAACTTATAATAATCATAACAGTATTAATGAATAAATATAACATAGTAACGAATATAGATTTCTTTACTAACTCAGTGGACGGGATCGGTAAATACACATCAAAGCTTGAATTTCTAGTGGAACAGTCATGATTAGGTCTTGCTGAAAAAACATGTAGATGTTTGCAAATTAAGCAAACAGTTTCTACAATATATAGAGAGGAAAGAGTTAACATCACGTGATTTTTGAAGTAGCTTCTGCAATGTGTTATTCTACTGAGGCCAAAAAGATACCGTATTATTCTGTTCTGTAATTTAAAAATAACATCAGATTGGGCAGCTGTACTAGAACCCCAAAAATGAAGGCCATATCTAAGATGAGACTTGAACAAAGAAAAATATGTTATTTCGGAAGATGGTAAATTAATTTCCTTCGAAACAGATCTTATTGCATAGCAGGCTGAGGCTAGTTTCTCACTTAACAAATCGATATGAACGGACCATTTAAGGTTGCTGTCTTTAAAAATTTTACACAATCAACGATACTGATCTGGCTGTTATTAAGAATCAAATGTTGAAGAGCTCCTTTATAGGATAATGCGACTGTCTTATCCACATTAAAAGAGAGTAAATTAAAGTCGGACTAGGTTTTTATTTTAAGTAGATCAAAAGTTATAATTGCATGAAAAGTTTATGCATATGTGGAATATTAGAGTTTGTCCAGGTAATACTGGTATCATTAGCAAAAAGAAAAAATTTTCCATCGATTTTAAGTTAGTGATGTCATTTATAAAGATAAGGAAAAGTAGAGGACCCAATACTCAATCTTGTGGTACTCCATATACAATGCTTTTGTGACTAGAGTCAGTACCATTTGCTCAACTAGTTGTTTCCTATTTCTCAAGTAATATTGGAACCAATTCACACAAATACCTACTGGTATCTAGCTCTCTATCTAAATAGTTCACAGATAATTTCTGCATTTAGATTCTTCTTGAAGGTAGATATATTTAATATTTAAAGTTAGTATTTGAACCAATATACATAATCTATACACTATTTCTATACATTATTAGTAAGTACGGCATTTAATAGAATGTATATTGAACATGTCATTGGGAGTCTATTAAAAGCATTTTTTTGTGTAAAGATTATCATCATTCATTTAACTCTTATCTTTTTACAAACTTATTTCAATGAAATATTTTAATATTTTGTACAGTTGATACTTATTTAACAGTTTAATTTTGAAATGCAATTAATTTTTCACATATTATGAGAGGTCAATGAAAATCAGCAGCTGCACATGAAGCGAAAGCATAACGGCTACTTTTATTATAAAATATTTCATACGCTATAGTAATTTATCTAGTTTTACAGTAATAGTAGTAAAAGGCAACACTTTAAATCCACATAAAGGTGTAAAACCCTCAGAACTTTTTTGCATATTTTGTACTACTGATAACATTTATTAAAAATTTGTCCTATTACGCATTATATAGGAACTATTATTTTGTTTAGAAAAACGCACGTTAGAACAAAAAACATACAAAACAGTACGATTAAAAAAAGTGGTAATTCATTATTCAGAAAACTTCCATTATCATATTCGGTATTTAAATTTTTCCATTTTCGCTTCGAAAATATGTCGTTGTTTGCTTCTTTTTAGGGTACCACATTTCTACAGAACATCGGCGACTACCATGCTTATATTATTCTTATACTGATCTCGGTCTGAATTGGTCTACGTGTAGCAATTGTTCTGCTATTAAACCTGTCCACTGTCGCAAATTTCTCAACAACAGAGTTTCTTTCGCCCTATTTCCTAAGTTATTTCTTTTAAATTTTCCGTTGAGAATTCATATCTTGTTCTCTAAAATGTCCAAATGTCTAAATGTCCAAAATTTCCTAGTATACGTTTCTCAATGATAAATATTGAATAGAGTTTGTTGATGTCCTATTCCCCCGAGTGTGGTTGCTAGATCCACTTACAGGCGCCTCCTCAGGTAGCGGATAGGAGAATGCCTCTCAGATATTGGTGATACCGAGGAAATGAAATACTCGGGTTGGACCAAACCTAGTATATGGAAATGGGAAGCAGCATTTTCATTACTATGTTAAGATTAAGACGAATTCTTCGGAACGGTTTAATACAGACACTTTTAAGTGAAAATTACAACATAGTAAAGACAACACGAAACCAATCCATACTAAAGTCATCATGGCATCGATTAGTGAAACGAATAATATTACTAATCATGGACTGCGGAACTCAAAACCCAGCAGTAGAAGCAATATACAATTTAACCACAGGGTTTCCCAGGTCGCTAGCCAGGGAAATCACTGTGAACAAAATATTGCAAACATAAGATAAAAGTGAAAAACCCATATAAGCTACATGGAATTAACAAATTAACATGAAGCTGGTGAGCTGAGAAATCTACTCTCTAAAATTTAACAATTTAAATATTATTATCATGGGGGTAAGTGAAACAAGATGATCAAATACAGGGAATTTCAAAGCAAACGGATACGCCGTTTATTTTTCTGGAAATCAAGATCATATCCATTGAAACAGAGTATCAATAATTATTAAACAGCCTATTAGTAAGTATGGCACTAACTTCATCCCAATGTCAGACAAAATTTTTAATACAACTGAATACCAAACCTGTAAATATAAATATAATCCAAGTTTATGGTCCCACTGCAAACGCAGATGAGCCGAAAATTGAAGAATTCTACCATCGCATAGAATAAGTGCTAAAAATAACGAAGAAACAAGAAACACCAATGATTATGGGAAACTTTAAAGCTAAAGTTGGACAGAAGGTATTGCAGAACATCACCGGAAACTTTGACTTAATCAAACCGGAAACTTTGACCGGAAACTTAAGAGAGAAATTAAATAGGTTAGCGTCTAATCGAATTCTGCCAAGAAAAGGACTTCGTTATTACAAATACCTGGTTTTAACTTGCAGAAAGGCGTCTGTATACGTACAAATCACCTCAAGATGGACAGTAAGGTAGAATACTATGGAATCAAATATATTACATCTTAATAAACTATCGATTTCGAAACAATATTAAAGATGTAAAAACGTATCCCGGCGCTGATATAAACTCAAATCATAATTAACTCTGCTCCAGAATGCAAATTAAATTAAAGATATTAACAAAATTAACTAAACCTAGTAGAATATCTTTTATCCCCCTTAAAAACGCTCAAACAGGTAAACACATATCACAGCAGATAAATTGAAAAAAACACAAAATAACCGATATAACAAAAATAATAGAATCGTTAACGAATGTTGGTACGACATACAAAAATTGATTTTAGAAGAAGTAAGAGAGTCTCTGAAAAACCTACAATATTGGCAAAAAATGAGTGGATGACACAGACCTGATGGAAGTTTCACAGAAATATAAAAATTAAAATTAACAAACTTTAAAAAAAAGTAAAAAGAAACTTTAAACAAGCCAAAGAATTTTGGCTCGAGAACTCATGTATAAAAGACCTCAAAAAAACATGACAGTTTAAACCTCCACATGAAACTTAAATATACCTCCTCAATTAGAAAACAGAAATATGCTCACGTACTTAAAAAACGTAGACGGAAAAATCCGTGATCACGAACAACAGTGTAAAGAATGGGAGAGATAAATCAGTGACCTTTTTAACGAAGCTTCTCGAGAAAATGCTACATATACACATATTACCTGTAACAACCAGTTAGATAGAGGTCTCAGTATACTGAAATCAAAAGTCAGAAAAGCAATACAGCAAGCCAAAAATAATAAAGCACCTGGACTAAATCAAATCCTTGCTGAGCTACTTAAACTTTAAGATCAGGAAACATTACCTACTTTCCAGGAAAACCACTTTCTTTAACAAAATTTATAACGAAGAAAAAATAGCAGAATATTGGTTGGAGTCACTGTTTATAACATTACCAAAGAAGGCTCTGGGTGGGCCCTACTTTTTGAATAATTGGTAAAAGATACTTTTACGATTTATACAAAATCAAGTATTTCTTTTGTGCGAAAATATAATGGGTAATAAGCAATTTTGATTTAGAAATGATCTAGGAAATAGAGAGGCACTATTTATGCGCGTTCTCTTATCGAAAGAACGTTTATGTTTGTTTTATGAATTTCGAGAAGGTATTCGACCGAGTACAACACGATACACTTTTCGACTGCCTACGGGCAGTAGGACTTGACCAGTTGACCACTACGATATAAGACTTCTAAAATACTTATATTACAATCGAGTAACCTCTATTAACAAAATAATAATTAACAAGATAATAACGGAATGTACAGATAAAATAAACAGATGGGAAGAATACATAAAAGAGCTATTTGAAGACGACGAGAAAATTGAGGTCATTGAACCAAGAGGAAGAAATGGGCCATCAAACACCAAAGACGAAATTGAGAAAGCGCTAAAACGTATAAAAAATACAACGGCCATGGGACCAGATGAAATACCTACAGAAATCTTAAGAATATTAACAAAAAATCATATGGGCACACTAATAGAATTATTTAATGACATTTATTATACGGGAGAGATTCCCAAAGAATGGTTAATGTTAATATCAATATTTGTTCCAATACCCAAAAAATTAAACGCAATGAAGTGTGAAGAGCACAAGACAATTAGCTTGATGAACCATATTCTAAAAGTGTTCTTACGAGTGATACAAGAACGTATCTATAAAAAGCTAGATGATAGAATAGCTGAAGACCAATTGGGATTGAGAAAAGACTTTGGCACCAGAGAAGCATTATTTACTGTACAACCACTAATCGAACGATGTCGAGATGTCAATTGCGACGTATTCATATGTCTAGTCGATTTCGAAAAATCTTTCGACAAAGTACAACACCGAAGAATGGCAAAAATACTGCAGAATACAGAATTAGATGACGAAGACGTGAGAATCATTGCCAATCTATACCGATATCAGAAAGCCATAGTACGAATAGACCAACAAAAATCGAAAGAAATACCTATAAATCGTGGAGTAGGACAAGGATGTGTGCTTTCCCCTTTACTTTTTAATATGTATTCAGAAGAATTGTTTAAAGAGGCATTGGAAGACGTAGATGAAGGCATATTTATTAACGGAGCACTTCTGAATAACCTTAGATACGCAGATGACACAATACTCCTTGCGGACAGCAGAGAAGGACTACAGATCTTGGTTGATCGCATTACCCAATACTGCGAAAGGTATGGAATGGCACTGAATACAAATAAAACAAAAATCATGGTGGTAAGCAAGACCAAGATTGAGGAAGACAGTGTTTATGCTAAAGGAAAAATTTTAGGTAGGGTGCACAGATATCAATACGTAGGTTGCGAACTAAATGAACAATGGGATAAAAGTACGGAAATAAAACGGCGTATTGAGATAGCTAGAAGTGCTTTTAATAAGATGAAAGCAATATTATGCAATGGAAAACTCAACATCGAAATTAGAACTAGAGTATTGAGATGCTACGTGTTCTCTGTCCTGTTGTATGGAGTTGAGGCCTGGACAGTTACATAGGCGACAGAGAAAAAACTCATTAACTTTGAAATACGGTATTATCGAAGAATGTGGAAAATATCTTGGACACAACACATAACAAATGCGGAAACGCTACGAAGAATGAAAAAATATAAAGAAATGCTCAACACTATAAAGAAAAGCAAAATGAGCTACTTTGGTCACATACTAAGAAACGAGAAATACGAATTGATGCGCCGGGTTATACAAGGGAAGGTGGAAGGCAAAAGAGGACCGGGGAGAAGACGCACGTCCTGGCTAAAGAATCTGAGACAATGGAGTGGGAAAAAGTCAATAGAACTTTTCAAAACGGCTACAGATAGAATCAAATGGACCATGATGATCGCCAATGTCCTTAGGGATTGGGCACGTTAAGAAGAAGAAGAACCTCTATTAAGTAGTCATCCAGTCTTTTTAATCTATAATCAGGTATTTCCAAAGTGATATATATTGAACCCCAGGGGTCGATGAAAGTGGTCTAAGTGGGCGAAATTACCAAAAACAAACAATACAGATATTTGAATCGTTTTACTCTTTCCACCATTTGTTAGTTTGATACCAGTTATATCAATTGAATTGGACCAATAATTTCTTTACTGGTTACCATATATTTAGTTTTGTGAATGTTTATGGACAATCCGTCTTTTGCTTAATACCTATTAAACTATAGGTACTTTCATATCGGTGTAGAGAACGGAGAAAGGACCAAACACGAGAAAGAGAGAGAGAGTTATGAATAAGTTGCAGCGAAGATGAACAGAAGAGCGGAGAAAAGCAGACTGGGCCCAGTGTGTTATCACAAACGTGGGTCAGCCTTGAAGACGGAAAGATATAATTTAAATACAAAAAAAGTATAAATAAAGACAGTAATACCCAGTAAAACTCAGATCCAACAAATATGAGAAAAAATTAAAATTATTGATGAAATATTGAAAAAACGTCCTCACTGAAACTTTCTAAAGGCGACAAAAATGAAAAGAACAAACACAAAACCATAAGCAGCTATTTATACGTGCATTGCATATTTTGAAATTTTAAATTAAAGGTCAAACAAGTATGTCTAGTCAATTTTTTCTTCCGAGCAAATCACAATTTTTTATAGAATTTTTGAATTACTTACAACTTAGCAGGAATGCTGCTATCCAAATCTTCATCATTATCGTCAAATGGAACAAAACACACAAACACCCACTATATTATCGAAGCGATGTTCGCGATCTCGTCGCGGCGTGAATCTATTTAGAGTTCGAGCGCGTTCAAATTCGAATCTTGTGCCGGACTAAAATATTGTTATAAATACGCGCCCATAGTTTTAAGACTGACAAATGAGCCGACGCTTGCGCCTACAAACAAACGAAAATATTACTTTCTTCCAGAGGAAAGTCTAGGTGAGAAATTTTCTTGAAAAGTGAATTAACTCTTGTCTAAAGATACAGCTGATCGAAGGACCTTCAGGTTCGGACTTGCTCACAAAACTTAACAAGTCAATAATACAGTTTTGTTTATTATTGTGATTAAGACATTAAGTATTACAGAACAATTTTATTATTTTGTTTATAATACTCCTACCCTTGTTATGATAACCAAAATTCAAAATTTATTTCACTGGAAAATTTCATCTATTTTTCACACCTTTTTAGAAAATTTAGCCGCATTGAAAACATTAGGTCCTCCGACAGAACATTGGGACTTTATTATGTTTAATTTACTTTTGTCGAAACTATAGTGTATTTTTATGTATGAGAGAGTAATAAAACAATAAATTATGTATGCAAATCCCTAAACTGTTGATACGGGTGACTCAATGAAAAACAGATATTTGTCAACAAGTTTACAGAAGTATATAGGAAAACAATTTTAAATTGAGTATGACCACCAGGTATAAAGGTTGGAGCAGAATAGAATACAATAGTTGTGAGGGTTACTAATCCCTAAATAAGGTTGCCAGTGTCGGAGTGATGGAGGTTAACAGGTACTAATGAATTTGCAAGAAATGTAAGATGTTTATTTTATTGGTTATATATAACCAATAAAAGTTTAATAAGTACCTACCTATTTGCAAAATAAAGTTTAATTCTTTAGATAAAATAAAACGTTTTATTTTATATATTTGTAAAATAAAGTTTAATTCTTTGCCTATTTGCAAAATAAAATTTAATTCTTTATGTGAAAGTGCATGAATTCTTCTTTAGACAAGAATTTCCAACATTGGATAAAGTTCTTGTCTCAGTTCGAGATGATAAGGATTACCCAGAAATGAGTCGAAGTACGTTATGGAAACTTTTAAAAGAAATAGGCTTCCGCTGGAAAAAGAATCCCAGAAAGTCTATTTTATTAGAAAGAAGCGATATTGTCATATGGAGAAGACATTTTCTAAGAACCATAAAGGAAATGAGAAACCAAAAAAGAAAAATATTTTATCTTGATGAAACATGGATCAACGAGGGTCATACACCAAATAAATTTTGGCAGGATGAAACTGTTACAAGTCAAAGACACGCTTTTGTAAATAACTTATCTACTGGTTTAAACCCACCATCAGGAAAGGGACGCAGGCTGATAATAGTACACATTGGCAGTTCAGACTGTTTTGTTGAAGGTGGTTTATTAACTTTTGAATCAACTCGTACCGGTGACTACCATGAAGACATGAACGCTGATGTCTTTCAAGAATGGTTCGAACAAATGATAGATCTTCTTCCTAAGAACTGTGTAATAGTAATGGATAATGCAAGTTATCACTCCAGACTTATAGAAGGACTGCCCACAACCAAGTGGTTAAAAAAAGACTTGCAGAATTGGCTGAGTTCAAAAAATATTACGTACCATCCCGGATCTATAAGAAAGGAACTTTATTCGTTGTGTGCCCTTCATAAAGAAAAATTTAAAAAATACGAAATTGATGAAATTGCCAAAAATCGTGGAATGACAGTACTTAGATCCCCACCATATCATTGTGAATTAAACCCGATTGAACTGGTATGGGCACAGATAAAGAGTGAAGTTTCAAGAAAAAATACCACTTTTAAAATTCATGATGTTAAACAGTTGTTTTTGGAGGCCGTAAATAATGTAAAACCTGAAAACTGGGAAAAGGCAGTAAATCACACTATTAAAGAAGAGGAAAAAATGTGGAAGCTGGACAATATTACTGATAAAATGATCGAGCCAGTTATTATAAATCTTGGTTCTGAAAGTTCATCTTCTGAATCTGATTTGGATTTGTAACAAGTAGCTGTAAGTTTTATATTAATATTTTTATTCATCTATTTAACATACCTTAGACGGTTTTAAAAACTCTTTTTCTCTTTTGTAATTTTTAAAAATTAAAAAAAATGTGAATTTTTTAATACCCTTTTTAATGTAGGCCAGTCAGTTCTAATATAGTGTGTGATAAAAGAGGTCACTTTTGTTTACATACACATAACACTTTATAACACTGAAATAATTCATTTATTTTTTACAATTATTCAAAGTAATTTTTCAATTAATCTTGAGCACGCCCATGGAGTGGTCGGAGCTACCAGTTAAAATTATGCTAATTACTCTCTCGTTCATAAAAATAAACTATAATAAAGTAATAAAATAGTGTATTATAGACGCGGATTCAGTAAAGTTATTTGACTTAGAAAACAAATCGAATAAAATTCCGTCATTTCAAAAATTAGTAGTTTATTGAAACTCAGTACATTGCATACGATAATTTGAACAGTAGCTTAAGTGAATCTAACCTCCGATAGGGGCTGCACGAGCTTGACGTAGGTTCGTAGGCTTAAGGGCCCTATTCAATTCAAATACTTATCTGTCCGAAGGATATGTCCGGCGAACAGATCCGTTGTTAGCTATGTACAGGCAGATGTGTCTATACAGGCAGATGTGTTTATACAGACAAATTCGGTGGCGCTACACATTCACGGACAAATCTCTCAGTTCTACTGGTTTCTGCGTTGTGTGTTTATCTGTTTTCCACTGTGCTATGAATAATAAAAAGCAACTAGCAATAATTGGAGGATATATAGTTTTATTTGATGATAGAAAAAAAAGACTGTGGTCAAAACAATGGTTATTATAAGGAAGAAAGTACTCACATATTATGAATTTAATTAGAGAACTCGAAACAAGAGAACCGCTTGATTTACACAATTTTCTGCGAATGGATAATGAAGCATTTGAAACATTATTAGGGTATGTTGGCGCTAGAATCGAAAGAAAGAACACAACACATGAGAGAATCGGTAAGTAGCAGGGAGCGGTTAATCGCCAGGCTACGATACTTAGCAACTGGTTGAAGTGGTGAAGATTTAAAGTTCAGTTGTGCAATCTCCACACAGCTTCTTGGACAAATAATACCTGAAACTTGGGAAATATTTATGGCATTAAAAGACGAATACTTGAAGGTTTGTAAATGCTTTATTCTTTCAAGTACATATATTAGCTATTATTTAATAAATTAAAAGACTTACCTACTTAAAAGCTTTATTGTGTAAGTACAATAATTTAAGTGCTTAGTTAGTACTAAGAGTATTATTTTTTATAATTTCAAACTCAGAAAGGTTAACCGTAGCATCTTCCATTATTGCATTACTTGTTGATGATATACCTTGAGAGTGAGAGAAAGGAACACGTTGTGGCTGATTAGCTGCTAATAAGTGTGGTGTAGTTGATG
Organism: Diabrotica undecimpunctata; assembly: GCF_040954645.1. Taxonomy (NCBI): domain Eukaryota; kingdom Metazoa; phylum Arthropoda; class Insecta; order Coleoptera; family Chrysomelidae; genus Diabrotica; species Diabrotica undecimpunctata. The sequence continues at coordinate 30,901,268 of NC_092807.1, read as the reverse complement.
TGGATTGCTCTGAGAAAGAATTTGGCTGAAAAACTGATGTGATCGGTCGTGGTGCAAACTGATTGCCATAATAATTCATTTGATTTTGCCTGTAATCATAGGTGAATCTTGAACAGCAGGGGTTGAGTAATCAGGCACTGGTGATATTTAAGTTGGTAAGTGAAAGGCACAGTTGTCCGTAAGCCTTCCTAATTTTCCATAAAACAAAACGTCGGAAATGATTTTCTGTGCAAAAATTCGTTGTCGTATGTCCATGGATTCGAGATCCAGTGCTACACTTTTTCCAAACGGATCATATGGAGATGCTGGTGTTTGTGGAGCTGCAAGAGCAATAGTAGCTGCTTCTAAAAACTTTGCTTATTTTTGAGCTAAACTATTATTTTTGTTTGTGAACCTGCTCTTCTTTTCACTACTCAGTGAACGGCAACTACTTAAGGGAGTTGATGGCTCGCTTAATGATTGTGATGGTTCATCCTGAAAAAAAAATGATTTTATATTATTATATACCTACTATTGTTATACATTTTGCATGCAGTTTTTAAACCTACTCTTATTATATTTTTTTTACAGTTTCCATCAAGCACAAATGATTGGTTGGAAATAGCAGACGGATTTAAAACTTCATGCGACTTTGAACATTGCTTGGGAGCTATGAATGGCAAGCATGGTTGGCAAAAACCACCTAATAGTGGGTCTTTTTTCTACAGTTATAAAGGTTTTTATAGCATCGTCTTGTTTGTCATTGTAAATTCTAATTATGAATTTATATACGTATACTCCGGAATAAATGGTAGAATTTCTGATGGGGGTGTCCTACAAGAGACCGACTTTTACGACAAACTTGAAAACCATGCTTTAAATATACCGCCTCCTAATAATCTCGCCAAATCACCAATCAAACTTCCATACATTTGTATTGGAGACGACGCTTTTAGCATCACAGAAAATATAATGAAACCCTATTCATTAACTGGTATTAGTCACAATGAACAATTCTTCAATTTCAATTTCAATTTTCAAATCACCTATGTCAAGCAAGAAGAGTGGTTGAAAATGTGTTTGGTATATTGGCTTTTCGGTTCAGAGTATTACTGAGCATAATTTCATTTAATAATGTCGAAAAAGTTGATAAAGTAGTAATGACATGTTGTGTTCTATATAATTTTTTAAGAAGGAAGAGCTCTACGTACATACACAGTGGCTCTATTGATCTCGACGACAGTAATCGTAATCTGAGCATTTGAGATGGTGACTGGCGTGCAGAACTTCGTCAATTACAAGGTTTACAAAACAGAAGGGCCTATTACATTGGTATTGCCAAAAATGTCAGAAAAGCATTTACCAAATACTACAGTAATGAAGGACGAATATCATTTCAAGAAGACATAATCAACGAAAATTAATAATTTAATCGAAAAGGTCTACCCTATTTATCTTTTTTTAAATTGTCTGTGTCTCTTTCTTTGTTAAAATGGATCAAAAATAAAGAATAATAAATATATGACTTACCATTATTTCACTTTGACTATCCCCTTCCGATTCCTGAGATTCCATTGAAGAAGTTCCAGGGCGAACCTCTTCTTGTATAACTAACTTGTATATCTAAATAACAGTAAGTCAAAATACCACAAGGTGGGTTCATAAACGAAATCGTAGTCGAAATCTAGCACGCAAGGAATCTATTTTCTTTCTACATACTTTATATCTTCATCTGGGCATGCGTTTTTTCGCAGTTGCCTGTTAGAATAGTCTTTACTTTTTAAATTCCACAAGCATGGCTTCAACTTATATAACGAAATAAAACCTTCCCAAAATGCTTTATTATCCGCGAATATCATTTTAGAAAATACACATTTATTACCTACCGTAGCAACTTGATACCATTTTAACAAGTACCTACTCCTCGTCCGGAGTACAAATCCTTGAAACTATTCACACACATGCGTATATGTCCGGCTCGCTGTCCGTGCTCGTCGTCTTGCACCACGGACGGCGAGCAAGACACATACGGCGTACGCATGGATATATACATGCGGATCTGTCCGGAGGATCTGTCCGCCGGACAAATACGCATGTGAATAGGGCCCTTTAAGCTGACTGTTCAGATAGGGCTGTAGACCATGATTATAACCTATAATTAAATTTAATTATCATTATCAGTGTTTGTTGTAATTACATGCATATTTATATTTACCATTTCACGTATATTTTAGTGTTTGTTAGTGTTGTTTTTGTAAAATGAGTTCTAGAGTGGAAAAAATACTAAATTTAGGACTAAAAGCGGATTTAAGTAATAATGAAACTTTTGTTCCGAATCGGTCAATTTACGTCGATGCAATTATCCATCATGCTGAAGATAAGTAATTGATATTGTTACGATAAATATCATGGCCTAAAAATAACCGTAAATATATTATGACTAATTCACTAATATGCTGTAGATTGTACGAGAGAATTCTACCAGCTGGCAGAAAGAAAACCGGTCAGACGATGACCTTCTAGTATAAATCAGAGGGGTCTCCTGAATTCTAGGCCAGTTGTGTTTTCATATATAATAATGGATTTTTCATTGAAGGAGTTAGTTAATATCTGAAGACCCGCGGCCGCGATTTAAATGTCACGCTCGCCTATATAAATTATGTATAGTTCGTTAAATAAATTAATATAAATTATTGTGCTTTTTAATAAATTAAAATAAGAACCATTTAATCAAGACATTATAAATTAAATAAAGACAACAGTTAAATAAATAAATATCATTTCAATATTAAGAATACTATACTTTGTTTCATTTTTTGTCAGTACCCCTTTGTTTCATTTTCTTGTAGTTGTACCAATCTAATCCCCTTGCCATTCAATTTATCCACGACCCAGTTCTCTAAACAAAAGCTGAGTACCGTTCGCACAGTTTCGTTTATTTTGCTTGCCCTATCTCCAGTAGTGTCTGTCCCCAGTTTTCAAACCTCCTATAATTATACAATATGTGGTAGGCAAAATATTACGTTACAACGTGGGCCCTCCGAAGTAGCGTTTTGCTTGTTTCACCATCTTAGGCGCCTCCCCCAAATATTTAAAAGTGTTAGACTATTTAGAGACACTTGTGGTGGTCAGAAAAAAAAATCAATTTGTTGCTGCCATGTTTCTGTATGCTGTTCAGGCTTTACCTATTGAAGTAATCGATCAAAAATTTCGTATCTCTGGTCACAGTCAAATGGAATGTGACTCAATGCACGCTAGAATAGAAACTGCGGCCAAAAATATCCCTGTATACTTGCCGCATAAATGGGTAACTATTGCAAAGAACGCAAAACGAAATGCTTCAAAATATGAAGTTTATACAACACATGACCTTACCTTTATTGATTGGAAACCCCTTGCAAAACTTATAATTATTAATCGAAACAAAGCTGAAGATGTAACTGTGATTAATTGGCGTGACATTGAGTGGATTCATTATGAAAAATGTAATCCTTTTGTGATGCACGTTAGAACTTATTTAGATGAAGAAATATTTCACAAAATATTGATTGATCCCCTTAGGGGTCGAAGAGTTACGTCCACCATGGAAAATTGTTTAAAGCCTTTGTTTGAAGAAAAAAGAAAAATATCGGCTGCAAAATTTCAAAACTTAAAAGAAATCAGTAGTGCTGCAAATTTTCCCGACGATTGCGGTGCCTTTTATAGAGACTTAATTGGAGATCCAAATATTGAGGACGAGACGGTATTACCCGATATAAATGACCAGGAAGAGCAACATTTTTTTAAATACATGTTTATTTTACAATAAGTTTACACCGTTGTTTATTTATTACTTATTTTGATAAATTTTACTGTAGTTGTAATATTGTAGAGAACCAGTATTCATTTTTAAATTTAAAATAAAGTGTTCCAAATGTAGCTACATGCATTTTATTACGAAAAACTTTCCCTACACGAATAATTTAAAGGACTATTTATTATTCTTGTATCTAAATTGTTTGTCAGTATTACTACCTAATATTTTATAGAGAAACAATAATTCGATTTGAAACACCTAATCGACAGGGTTAAACTTAAAATTTCATTTAATCGAAAACTACGATTTTGTAGTTAGCCACTTTTGGAACCAGACCATCGATATAATATCTTGTCAAATGTAAAATACCAAAGACTTCAATCGTACGCAAAGAAGATAATTGTTAAATATCAGTGTGGCTTCTGATAGCAAAGGTCTATAACAGACCAAATTTTCATATTAAGACAAATCTTAGGGAAGTGTTATGAATTTAATGTAGAAATTCATCAACTTTTTGTAGATCTCCGCACTGTTTATGATGTTATAACTCATGTCAAGCTATAGAGAGCAATGGTAAGCTTTAACATACCAAAGAAATTGTAGAACTAGTTAAAGGCATCATGAATTACTAGCCAAAGGCACACATAATTTAGGGTGATCTCTCAAGAAATTTGACGGATGCGTTCTCGGCAAACACCGGCATCAGATAGGGCACTTCTTCTTCTTCTTCTTCCTTCTTGTATTGTAGCCTTATTATAGTAATTATAGTAATTATCGTACTATCTTTTTCTTGGTCTGTCAATACTTCTTCGTCCATTTGGCGACTTATCTCGTGCTATTCGTACTATCCTATCCTCTACCATTCTACTAATGTGTTCGTTCCACTCCTGTTTCTATTTTGTCACCCATCCATTTATGTCTTCTATACTGCATGCTCTTTTTATGTTTTTACTTCTCTCCCTATCCAACACACTTTTCTCTGATATTCGTCGGAGTATTTTCATCTCTGTCATTTCTAGTAGTCGTCTTGTTTTAGATGTGTCAGGTCTTGTCTCCGCCGTGTATGTTAATATAGGTCTAATTGCTGCTTTATAGATTCTTGTTTTCCTGTCTTGTCTTAGGTGTTTTTTCTTCCGGATTGTGTCATTAAGAAATCCCGCAGCTTTACTTGCTTTTAAGCTTTGTTGTCGTACTTCTTCTTCAACATCTCCGTAACTAGTTATATTTATTCCCAGATATCTAAATCTTGCTTCCTGCTTTATTCTTTTCCCATCAATTTTGATTTTACATCGTAGTGGGTATTTAGGTGTTGTCATAAATTTGGTTTTTTCTGCAGATATTACCATATTGTATTTCTTGGCTGTTGTATTGAAGATGTGTGTTAATCTTTGAAGCTCGTCTTCTGTCTCGGCGATTAATGTGGCGTCGTCTGCATAACATAATATTTGGATTCCTTTGTTCCCCATTTTGTAACCATGACTTTTACGTAATGCTTATATTATTTTGGTCATTATTATATTAAAGAGAAGTGGACTTAATGAGTCACCCTGTCTGACTCCGCTTTGTACTGGTATACACTTTGTTAGTTTTCCATTTATCTTTGCCTGTATTCGATTATGAAAGTAGATGTTTTAGATGATTTGTATAATATTGATTCGTATGTTTCTTTTATACAGTAGTTTATTGTACTCGATGGCCTTTTCTGTGATTTGTCTTAAGGTAACTGAATACAATATGCCCATGTTAAGGGAATTTTGAATTTATTGCTACAAAAATATATTTTTCATATATTTTTTAACACTATACCAATGTTTAGGTGTTTAAACATCGCTAGTTTTTTTATTGTTTCGCAATTTTTTTTTTTTCATATCGAATTTTTTTTTTAAACCCCTCAATCTGGGCATATTGCCAACCCCTGAAGGTAATATGCCCAGTCGAGTGAAGGTAATATGCGCTTACCTAAAACACTAAATGATGTGGAAATAAATATTAAAAAACATCATATACTTACAAAATCTTATATTTATTGACACTATAAAAAACATTTAACCAAACAAAGATATTAAACAATCCTTTTTGTAAAAACTAAAATGTCAAAATAAAGAATTTTTAACTGAAATAACTTAAAATTAAGGAACATTATTGTGGGGTACAATCAGGACAGGTAAAGGATTCCTTATCGAATTTTGTCAGCCCTACACATTCTTCATGAACGTACTGTACACATATAAAGCATAGTCGCATGTCTTTTATTTCAGCTTTGTCGCAAATTTTGCAAAACCATTTTGCTACATCTTCTGATTTTTTGTTTTTCTTTACCAAACAACCTGGTAGAGTTTGTTTCGTGCCTTTATTTATATCTGTTCGTGGACCTGTGCTAGTGGTAGAAAATACATTTTTTTTTACCACTATAGCTCTGCTATTTATTGCCTTCTTTCTATTTTGTGTATTTTTTTTCTCAATTTTTGCCGGAGTCTCAAGCATTTCCGTAAACGATGTGTCCAAAGTTTTGCCCTGGCAAGTTTTTATTTCTTCAGTATTACTTTTTTCTTCTCGAAGATTGTTATTCTCTTTGTTATAAACCTCCAAATCATTTTTTTCAGAATTCATAAGGAAAGTTTCCTTTTTTTATGAAACTGATTTATTGTCAATTCAACTTCTCCGCCGCTGTCTTCTGATTCCGAAGTATAACTGCCAGAACTCTCACTTGATGAAGTTTGTGTTTTAGACTTCTTTTTCATGTGAATTGGCGTCTTTTGGTATTGTGGCAAACAGTTTTGTTGGGAAGAGCTTTTTGAATAGCCTGCAGTTGGTGGTGGAGTTTTCTGGAGCAGATTAATGGGTCCGCTATCACTATCACTTGATGATGATTCAGTTCTAGGTTTCTTTTTTTTGTAATCTTGGGTCTTTTGATATTTTGGTACACTTTTTTGTTGAGAGGAATTATATGAACAGCCTGGAGTAGGAGATGGTGTTTTCTGGCGTACATTAATGGGAGTGGGATCAATGTTCTCAATTTTTGATAAAATACTTGGGGCAAAAGCAACTTCAGGTATAGCATCGGTGTTATAAGGAAATATTCCTGTTGCAGCAAAGCCTGATTTAATGTTAGAAGATGTCAATGCCTTGTCCCACACTATCGAAAATATTTCTCCAAATCGCTGCTTTGTTAAAGCACGTTCTTTGTATTTGGTCCAATACAACAACACTTGTTCGTCCCAGTGGTGTTCAAAGGAACGAAACACAGCTTTGTCCATCGGCTGGAGTTCATGAGTTGTGTTGCTAGGCAAACACAGAAGGGTTATTTGATATTTCTCGGTAGCTTCGACAATTGAAATGTCTAAGTGACATGAGGCTCCATCAAATATTAAAAGACACTTTCCCTCCAATTTATATTTTGCTAAATGCTCCAACCAAATAATGAAGGTTTCCACATTCATACTGCCTTTAGGGGTCATCAACGCCAACGTGCCATGAGGCAAATTATCTTTCCATTCGGGCTTCATGCGCCGTCCTTTAAACAAAACGGCAGGAGGAATAGCGGTACCATTGGCGTTAGCATAGCTAACAATAGTTACATTTTCCCCATGTTCCGGAGCAACCAAATGTACGCGTTTCGCGCCTTTCTTTGCTAGAACGGTCTGTTGATGATGCAGACTGAGTCTGCAGCCTTTCTCGTCCACATTGTAAATTCTTTCAGGTTTGTCGATTAAATCTAATTCTTGAAGTACACCCCTTAATTTGTCAAAATAGTCTTTTACTATGAACTTGTTCAATTTTTGAGCCCGAGCAGGATTCATGTTTTGTGCTTTCCTTATCGATATTTCAGAGTGTCTTTGCAAAAATCCTTTTAACCAATAACGTCCAGCCATTTTGGTTCCTTGTGAAAAAAAGTGTGGCAAATTGTTTTGTTCACAATAAGTAAACACACATTTTTTTAAAGTTTTATTGCTGAGGGGATACCCAACTTCTGCCAATCTAACAATTCGTCGAGACAATTCGTTTTCTTGATCTATATTCAAAATAGTCTTTCTCCCCATTTTTGCCTTTTTGGTACTATTTTTTTCTACATAGCGTTTCAAAGTGCGTCTAGAAATATTATACCTTTGACTTGCCGCATTGTATGACATTCCATTCATTACTACTGCAATTGCGGATTCTAGCTGTTGATTGCTCCATTGCAACCGTATTTCCTTATTTCTGACACGAGGCATGTTATCTAAAACAAAAAAAATCAATAAATTATCTGTTATAATTAGCTGGCAATATGCCCAATTGAGCAAATTGTCAGCATACACTATGGGCATATTGTTGACACATGATGATTAATACATTTTCTTAAATTATAAAAACATTTTGAATAATAATATATTTTATTTTTACTTACATTTTAAGTACTCTATGGCAGACTAAAATCACTTAATGTCGTAGACAAATTAAAACGTTTAAGTGCAAAACAGAGGTGAAAACTGTACTTAGTTATATTAGGCGTTCAGTGTGTCCAGCGCCTCCTTCCCCGAATATTAAATATTAAAGCAAAACATGGAAATGGGCATATTACCAACATGGGCATATTGTATTCAGGTACCTTAGTACAAATACGGCGTCTACGTAGGATCTTCCGGATCTGAATCCTTGTTGTTCACCTCTATAATTGTTGGGGTCTTATTTATCCCCTTTCTCTGTTTCTTCATGCGTCTGATATCTTGCAGTACAATATTAGTTTTTGTATAAGTTTTGTTATCTCCAGGGTTATAGTTTCTCCTGTTTGTGTACCGTAGAAGTCGCTTTTCATCCTTTTTGTAAACTGTTCCGAATGTTTATTTTTTGTTCTTCTCACCAACTGCTTTGTTTCATTTCGTATTCTTCTATAGGTGTCTCGGGATTCTGGAGTATTTGATATTTTGTACTTCATGTAGGCCCCTCGTTTCTCTTTACATTTCTCTTTTATTTATTTTCTGAATCATGGGGTATTGTTGTTGTTTCTTTTGTTCAGTATGACTTTGCGTTTTCCAGAGCTTCTGTTGCTGCTTCTTTAATGTTGTTTTTAAGTTTTTCCCAGCTCGCGTTTGTATCTTCGATGTCGTTTATTTGTTTCAGCTGTATCTGCTGTGCTAGCCTCCTTTGGTACATCTCTTGTAGAGTCGTTCCACAGTCATTCTACATTGAATTTTTTCTCGGTGATTTCCTATATAAAATGTTTTGATATTATTTTCATTCTCATTTTTGCTAGTACCTACTAGTTTGTGTTCACTTCCTGCGTCTGTTTAGTTTAAAGTTCGGATATCTAGAATCTGCTTTGGGTGGATTTTTCTATTAGTGACTATAAAATCAATCATACATTTGTGCCTCCTGGAGTTTTCAAATGTATATTGATACTGGAACTTATGGTTACACAGAGATTAGCCATGAGTTCTCCATTTGCGATGACATGGTTTTCATTAAACCCTTGTTTTACTCCTGGCGATGCAATGTCTTGTATTCTATTCAATCTGGTCCTAGAATACTTTCTAAGAGTATTCAAACATTAATCTAAGGGACACAATAATAGGATTTTGGTACGATATTTAAACACTTGGTAGACTATCCTTTTGGATTCCCTTGTCAATTGAATCTGTTCACTCGTACAAGTTCTAACCGTCTTCATTCTATAAAATAGCTTGTATCTAATATGCGTATTCGCACCTTTCTTTACGAAAAGTAAAATCTATAAAAACTAGAATTACCTATCTAGATATGGTTAGGTACCTAAATAATGTAAACAAACTTATCATGAAGGGAGAGTTTAAAAACAAAGAAAGAAGCATTTTAGTTAGTTATTTTAATTACTAAATTGAATATTTGGACAAAATGTACCAAATGATTTATAAAATAAATGATATTTTATCTTTTTTATATAAATTATTATTATATGCTTTACCTTTTGCGTCATCTGTACGGTAATTGTTAGACAAGCAGAACCACCAAAAAAGAAAACTGTAATGAGGTCGGTACATAAGGAATCTGTAAAGACCTCTCAAAAAGTCGCATAAGTCGAAGATTCAACGATCTTCTCTCCTTTCTGTTATCCGGATACAAAATTTTGCAAACAGACAATTGTTCCAATTTGATGTTGATAAAAATTTTATGAACTCAATAGTTTGTTTGTCTGTAAGAGAAGCGATATAATTATTGTAAAACTAATAAGTAATTTAACTTAAAAACTTTACATAAGTTTAGATAAGTACTTTTTATTTAGGATTCTTAAAAATAAAAAGTTTGGGCAATATTTTGAGAATTATTTTGACTACATTGTAATTATGATGATACTTCTGTACATAGATATTTTAGTTGATGAATGAAATTTTCTTCGTTATTAGATAATTTGTTTTATACCTAAATCATTGTCGTTAGTACCTAGACCTGCCTTTTGACAAACCGTTTTTTTTTCTCTTTAATAATTAAACTAGTTCACCGTGCCGGTCTTAACTTTTGTGTATAAAGAGTATCTCTACTCTGACTCTGAACTGAGTATGGGTTCTTCAGCACTCCGCAAAAGACAGACTAGGCGGGGAAGTCCTCAACCCCGACACGGCACGTCCTAGTGGCTGATAGGGAACGTCCTATATAGCATCTATATACAGGACAGGTGTGAATATGGTTCATCAAAAAAGCACCCGCTGATCAACAAAGGATATTAGACTATAACCCCATGGGACATTTTTAATGGGTCCTTTGATTCAGCATGAATCACATATAAATCTACAATGTAATAAATAACAACTTTAGAAACTATGCCGTCAATTCTTATCGGTACACAAAGCATGGGAGTTCAAATTAAGGTTTGCGACTTCACCCAGCAAATAGTTGCTGTTATTATGTGTCTTTTCTTGTCCTGGCATAACGAAATTTCTGTATTCTTACTCTTACGCCCTCCTATGTGAATGTTGCACAGTTTTCTTTGCTTCTTTATTTCTTTATTTCTTTATTTTGAAAACCTATTTTTCTTGATTTCCAAATTCTGGTAGGTATAGCGTGTTCCTATATAATTCCCTTACACTACTTATCTTGTTCTAGGCTCTAGGCTGTTTGGGTAGGTAAGTTATGTTTTTGCTGTTAATATCTCCATTTACTTTTCATCTTTTAGGTATTTTCTTTGGTCTATCTACTTAGGAGTGTGATCTTGTCCTTAATATGCGGTGGTCACTGCCATTGGTGGATTCTCTATTTATCAGTGCCGGATTAAGAGGTACTATGGGACTATTAGCCCCCGGCGGTAAATTTTGAGAGTCGGTACGTCGCTCCCATCACGTTTTAATTCTATATGTGGATATTTCAAATTTATAGGGTTGATTTTCTGAAATAACATGGTAATAGAACTTAGAATAGACTCGTGACCGTGTCTGCGGTAGCAGGTCGCACAAAAACACGTTTCATGTTTCCGGGACATCGGCCAGCGCCACTGCAACTGCGTGTCCGGCTCCAACACGCCATGTCGTCAGTCGTCAGTCGTGTTAGCGCAGTTTTCGAGACTAGTCTCAAATTTTAGTTATGTATTAGTGAAGAGTTTTCGTGACGTTTCTAAAAAATGAGTTGAAAGTAAGGAGGTGCATTTTGGAAACGACAAAAGTTAGAAAAAGAACAAAAATTAAATGCAGTATTAAAAAAAACCCAAGATTCAGCTTTTTTTTACCAAATCCAGGCAAGATAGTATAACAACGAGCACTTCTTTTCAAGACGATCCAATTGCAACAGTTTCAGATGTTTTAGAAGGTAGGTTTATTTGACTGTTTTAGCTACTTTTTTAATAAAATAAAATTTGCAGCAGGATCTTCATCACGTCGAGATGATTCATCCACATCAAATTCAGACCCACTTTGTGATATCGAGTTACACCCTGAAAAGAGTTCTCCAGAACGTCAAATTTTAGTCGAAAGTGGTGTTAATCGAGTTGATTTACAAGATCCAAAATTCTGGCCAAGAAATTGTGTAGATGAAGTGCTGAAAGACTTAAAAACACAGGATCTTAATTCTTTAGACTTTCAATCTTCAAAAAGAAAAATAGGAAAACAAAACAAGTACTGCACTAAATCACTATTCTATAAAGTTTTAAAGAATGGTCAAAAAATTCGGTGTGACTGGTTACTTTATTCCAAAAGCACAGGCTCTTTATTTTGCTTATCAGTCAGTCGTTCATTTAGAACATCTTAAAAATTTTATTTCAAGAAATTCATTGAGTATGAGAAAGATCGATGATTCTTTGCGGCAACAGATTGAACGCGAGACTACATATTGGCGAAACATATTACAAAGAATCGTTAGTGTCATAAAATTCTTAGCTAGTAGGGGACTACCTTTTAGAGGAACCGACGAAAAATTTGGTTCTACTAGCAATGGCAACTACCTTGGATTACTAGAGTTGTTGGCGGAATATGGCTTCAAAAGGCTGTGGTTCAGTATCTTATTTATCAAAAACCATTTGTTTTGAATTTTTGCAAGTGCTTTCGGACCACATATTAGAAGAAATTGTAAAATAAATTCATTGTGGCAAATATTATTCAATCAGTCTTGACTCTACGCCTGATATAACACGTACAGATCAACTGACATTCATTATTAGGTATTGCTCGGACACCGGAACACCTGTCGAGAGGTTCATACAATTTTGTCCAACCTGAATATAAATATCGATGAATGCAGGAGACAATCGTACGACAATGCGAATAACATGTCTGTCATTTATAGCGGTCTCCAAGCTCGAATAAAATCTAGGAATAGTTTGGTTTATGTGACTCGATGGTCAGGACAATTTAATGTATTAAAAGCTCTTAATTTATCCTATCAAGATATAAAGCAAGCACTTTTAGATCCTCTAACGACGACGAGAAGATGTAAGTTCGCTGTCAAGCAAACAATTTACACGAAAAGATGGCTACGTTAGAATTTGGTATTTATGTTGCCTTTTGGTTCGAAGTACTGGAAAAAACTGACCTAGCGAGTAAATCTTTACAAAGCGCAAATATGGACTTACATACATGTTCGTCTTTGTATAGTTCCTTACAACATTTTTATTTTCTTTTCGTGATAAATGTAATTTATTTGAACAAAAGGGGCAGCTCTTATCACAAAAAACAGAATACAGCAAAGAAATTACAGTTTGATATAGCAGATACAGAAGAGATCCTTACACCGCAAAATAAGATTAGAACCCAAGTGCTGTATAAAACAATTGATTATTTGGCAAATAATCGGAAATCTAGAGGAAAAGCTTATGAAGCAACAACTCACAGTGCTACTTTTGTGATGGAGCTTTTGCATAAAAATAATATAATTGCAACCTTCCCCAACGTAGAAATATCACTAAGAATCTTCTTATCGTTGATGGTTACTAACGCAACTGGTGAAAGATCATTTTCCACTTTAAAACGGGTCAAAAATTATTTGAGAAATACAATGACGGAAGAAACATTAAATTCGTTCGCTGTTTTAAATATTAATAATGATCTGCTTACAAAATTAGATTTTAATAAAATCCTCGACCTGTTTGCAAGTAGGAAGTCCAGGAAAATTTGTTTAAAATTTGTTTGTGTCTTTGTGGCTTTTTTGTATATTTGTAATAAATTACAACTTACAACTTAAAAATTATAAATTGTTAACCTAAAACGAATCTATACCCACTGGAGAGTGGCGGTGGCGGTATAGTATCTATGAATTAGCCCCCGGCGGTCTATGAACTAAATACGGCACTGCTATTTATCCATTTATCTTATCTAATTAGTTTCATCTTTTGCTTAAATATTGTGTAGGTATTCTATAGGTAGGTACCTACCTACTTCCTTAGATTTTAGTCGAAGTTTTCTGACCCTTGACCTTGTCGCTTTGTTTCTGTTAGCACTGCGAGACTCTCCATATTCTGTTTAATTAGTACATATATAAATGACCATATTTATGCTATGTTTCGGCTAAATTCTTGCAAGATCAAATTTATTTGTTTTTGTAAATTATATTATCCTAGGTATTTATTATTTAATTCCTGCTTTACTGTTTTCGCCATCTAGCGTTAAATAACAATTACTACTTTGACGGTTCGATTTCATTATTACAAAACAGAATGATTAAAGTTTAAGTAATACCTACTATAATGAAATGCCAATAGGTGGCGCTAGCTTGAAATATAATATCTAATTTATTGTTATCTTTAAATATATAATATACTTAAATAAATTGTCTATGTCTATTATGATGTAACTATGTACCAATATTATTCAAATAGTAATATTTTTATATAGGTAAAACACTTTTATTTTTTATATTTTCTTTAAAATTTCAATATTACCATGTTGTCGGGCCACCATTTTGTAGGCGTGTTCAAAGTATATTAACTACAATTTAATACAAAAACCCAACGTGAGCGGGGCAGTCTTTTCGCATTTATGTTATCCTGATAATACAGTTCGCAAATGCAAGTTTCGTTGACTTAAGGTGAGAGTGGAGAACGGATGATGATGATGCTCTTTTGTTTTGTATGTTTGGTTTGTAATTTTTTTGTTTCTTTGTTGTGTGTGGTTCTTTGTTCATAAATATACATTAATGTTGTATGTAAAGATCCTATCAGATTTTAATATTAAAAATAAGAGAGTTTGGAAGCATACCAGGATAAGTAAAAAAGTAGATAAGGAATACTTAATGCCTACATATAAAAAGGGAAATTTTGTACAAGTAATGAACGTTCCCTTTCAGGGAACATCTTTCCTAATGCCAGCCAATAGTTCGACGCTGTTATTGTTGACATAGTCTTGACTGACTTCATTGGGATGTCGCCCGTGCACCCATCCAGGTTTACGCTTGATGTAGACAGTGGAGGACTAAGGTTAAATAAAGCAAGCTCTAGGCAACATTGTAATTGCGGGCCTATTTTTCAGTCATGACACATAAGTACTTTGCGTTTGGCAGTTGGGTTTTAAAGCATTTAGTTCCATTTAATAATCGGATTGCAAAAAAAAAGAAAAACTAATATGTATACGTGTACCAAATAAAATGTACCTTTAACATTAGCAAAGTTGCATATTTTCGCGCAAAAATCTAATGATGAAGTTCTCTTCAAGTGGCTTCCTTTAGGGTGTAAACATCAATTGATGTATGTATACATTAATGTAAAGAAATATCCAATATGAAAAGTATTTTATTTAATTTTAATTGTTACGAAAGAAAAAACGTTACCGTCACACTGAGAATTATTATAAAAATTTAAACACATGATTCAATGTTGATATTTATAGGATGACATTATCAAAGAATATAGACGCATGTGCGTCTATATGGCACCCTAAAACAGCCTGAGAGACTTGCACACCCCTTAGTATGACTCTCGAATGTTACAATTCATTGGAGCGAGCTGGATTTTTTCGTAAACTCAGCAACTACTCCACCGCGCCCCAATGCTCCAGACCATCCCTTTCCCCCCTATAGTACTCTGATGCGCGATAGATGCTCTCTATCAGCCAAGTGCTTGTCGTGTGGAAGTCCTGTGCAAAAGAACTTCAACACGATATCCTATCCCAATCAATGCGAGAGCTCTTTTCTACTTTCTCTAGTGACTTATTTTCGAACTTAAAATGTCGTTCGTTCTACTGCACTTCGAGGATGGTGTTTTTGTGCCTTTGCGAGATGTGACCGTACTTTTCGCTGAAGATTTCCAATCTGTATCCATTTTTGCCGACTTGTATACCAAATGAGTAGCTAAGCGCGAAACATGCGTAGGTTTTTAGTGCTTTAAACAAATTTTTACTGTTAAGGTGTAAACGAGGCAGCTGTTTTACCCTTCGTATAAACTCAGTAGTTATCTCAGTTTTCATTTGCTTATAGTCAATCTTCCGCGCTTGATTTATTCCGAGATATTTATACACATTATTTTCACCCATGGCCTCAACGTTCTGGCAATTTTTCATATCAAATCCGAGGGGCTGAACCTATATTTAAGACACGGCACATCTGATCCAGGTGGCTTCGAGTGGAAGCCAATAGTTTTAAATCATCCATATACAATAGATGAATAAGGTTTGCCACAACAGTATTGTTATTTTTGATGTTAAAAACTGTGTCAGTTGAGTTCAGTAGCGTAGCTGGGATAAGGGGTTCATCGGCAGACAAAACCACAGTGGACTCAACGACTCTCCTTGGACTAGGCCCCGGTTGATTGCAATATTTTCAGATTCGATATTGTTTTCACCAGGTATTTGGAGGTGAATTTTTGTCTTTCAATCTGATATTATATGTTTTAAAAAGACCACTGTGTTATCATCGACTTTATATGTTTTGAATACATCTATATATAGATATAGTGCCATTCATAGGACACTGAATCAAACGCTTTCTTGTAGTCGATGAAAGCAGTAAAGAGATTCCTTTCTTTGCTATATGCTTGGTTAGAAGTGACAACAGTCGATGATAAGTTGTTCTTTGCAGCCCATGGAACCTTTAGCGCATCGTTTCTGTTGAGGCTCTCTGATATTGAATATAGAACATTGTCGGTAGATACGCCGGGCTACACTAGCTACATAAGTCTGTGATTTATACAGAGTTGGAAGACGAGTAATTGAGCGATACCTGGTTGGATCTTGGGTGTTACTTTGATCCTTTGGTATTAAATAATTTGTTCCCTAGGTATTTGTCAGTTTACGTTTACGAGGAAATATTCTCAAATAATATCACAAAAGTACAAAAATAATATTTGGCGTATATTTGGATAATAACTTAAAAATAATATTTGGCACTTACATTATATTATAATTTTGAAGACAAATGAATAAAAACAACACTTTTAACCAGGGCCGCCGCTAAGGTATTGGCCGCCCGTGTGCAACTTAATATTTGCCTCCCCCCTTCCAACACTTTAGACACACATACTATTATTTAAAGAAATGTGCAGAAGATGCATAATATAACAATAATAATTTGTAAATAGATAAATACTTACTTGAACATTTAGACTAATCTCCATGATCCAACGTCCATATATTATCCTGTGTCCTATATGTGTATCTTATCGTATATCCTAATATCTTAATTTAAATGTCCTTTATCCTAATTTAATAACCATGATCCAACGTCCAGAATATGTATCTCCTAATATCCTAATTTAAACGTCCATTTAATTTAAATAAACCCTGAATCGAAACATAAACACATAAAATAACTAAAAATGCACTTTTTGGGCTTTCGTCTCGCAAAACCTTTTTGAAAATATCTTTAATGTTCAATGTCGCACACACTTCATATTCTATAGATAACATTGCTAAAGCAGAAAGTCTATCTTGCTTCATTAAGGATCGAAAATAGTTTTTATTGTCATCAAATCCTCCGTCTCTATCCGCAGGAATATTCAATTGTTTGGTACTTTTTTCTATGGTTTGGACTTCGCTTGTCCAAGCACTGGAATCAAGAATGATTCCAGTGCACCGCTAAGTTTTTTTTTCTCCTCAGTTTTTGCCTCTTTTATTTTTCTATATTGAAAGCCTGAAAGTCGTTTTCTTTTTCTTTCGGACATTTTGAAATTATCACTTAAGAACGAAGCCGGGCGAATATAACCAAATAAAT
Source organism: Diabrotica undecimpunctata (assembly GCF_040954645.1). Lineage (NCBI taxonomy): Eukaryota > Metazoa > Arthropoda > Insecta > Coleoptera > Chrysomelidae > Diabrotica > Diabrotica undecimpunctata. The sequence goes on along the minus strand of NC_092807.1, from coordinate 30,883,918 downwards.
CCAAAAACACTTCAAATAAGTTGTCCAAATAATGCTTCACCAAATAATATGTAGCCGTAACGCGTATACGAATAAAATTGCTCTAATCTCTACGTTACTTCGAAATATAGTACCTACTGTGCAAAAGAAACGGATACACTACTATATTTTACAAACAAAATTGTTTATCAAAGGGGTGTCTAAATTCATCGAATTCTCAACTAAGACTGAACATAAGACATAATAACCCATCTATAAACATAACCATAGGAACAATATTATAACAGAAACTTTACAACCACTTGTCTAAATTCTTGTAAAGTATCTACGTGTGAAATCCCAAATAACTGAAGTCCGAAAGCCGCCAGCCGCTTTGAATTATAAAGTATTCCCGAAACTGATTTATGACTGTACTTGCAAAAGGGCGGCAGTTCATACAATAAATAATATTTTCTGACATTTTTTTTAGATTAGGATGAAAAAAAAAAGAAGTATACATGATAAATGAAACGCATTTAAGTATTATCACGTACTAAATAATTATTATTGTTTGGAATATTAGAGTTGACAGAATTATCTGAATCATTACTATTTAATTATTTGAATTTATTTTCGTTTCAAAAAAGTATAATCATCAGGAGACTGCTTTTGGCCGCCCCCATTGTTGGCCGCCCGTGTGCGATGCACACTTGGCACACATGGTAGCGGCGGCCCTGCTTTTAACTTGTTATAAAAATTTTAGGTTATGCCGTGTCATGTTTTTCACTACAGTGGGACAAACGGCGCGTAGAAGCATCGAAGTACTTCAACCTTCAACTATCCAAGGCTTTATATCCAAAAACCTACCCCTACAGTATAATAACATTGGCTAGTAGAGGCACATATACGAAAATATGGCTGGCAGGGAATGTGTTAATGATAGTGGGCAAAGAAAGAAATTCTAAATGCACATAAATTTAACAATTTTATTTTATAAATTAATAATCAGATGACAATATAAACCATTTTGCAAGTTTTAATAATTACATACAACTAAAAATAGGTACACAAATCGATATTGCATCTACGTAGATATAAAAATTTGAAATTGTTTCGTATTTAATTTTTTTCTTAGCATTTTCTAAAACGAAAATAACATAAAAATAAAATAATATAAGGTACAAGGACAAGCTGAAATCATTCTCTTCACAACCTACTTAATTATTAAAAAAAGTTTTAAAATTAAAACAACATAATGGTTGATTTATAAAATGATTTCTACTTGTATAAACATTAACAAGTTAAATGAGATTGATAGTGTTGTTTGAAACCTTGTTTGTGGCATCTATGTTTTTAAGATCTATGGACAATTTGTCGTTAAAAATAATTTTTGTTGCGACATTTTTATTAATTAGTTAAATTTCACAACAAACATTTTCGATAAATTGTAGATCTAAATTAAGTAGAAAGATATACATAGGCGTTTAAAACGTTTACAGCGTAAAAAAAAACCGTAAGTAAAATTTTGCTCATTGTAAATACGTGGCAAATATATTTTTAGTATTGATGATAGACATTAACAGACGTCATTATCCGAAGATTATTACCTAGTTATTCAGTTATCAAAAAAAGTGCCTCGCTTGACAACCATTAATCAATCTAGCAAAAAGAGAGTTCAAAACGGAAATATCCGTGCTTAACGCATGAAAAGCAAAACTACTACAAAAAAAGGAGATAGCAGCAAAAAGAGTAGGAACAAATATGTTTAAGGTACTATTACCGTCTAGAATGCTAAAAAATGACACAATTTCAACTTTTTCAATTTTTTCTATATTATTATACAACTTTTGAAGATTTTATTTTTTGTTCTTTTTTTTTTCATTATTCCTATATTTTAAAGATGGCGCCAAAAATTTTTCGTCCAAAAATTACTGGTCTATAACGGACAGTTAATCTCGGGAATGGAAAATCTGAAATATAAAATTCTAGAAGGGTTTTAAAAAAGAGGCACCTATTTTAATGTGACAGTTACCAGAGAAATTGTTAATTCCTAAAAAAAAAATTGTTTAAAAATTTACTTTTTTTCGATTTTGTCTAGTAAAAAAAATTTATTATTTTTTTTGTCAAATTGTGGTAAATTCTCTTAAAGAAAACCAAAACGAACAAAATCCATCATTTTTATTAAAATTGACTGACAAGATCTAGACATTAACTGTCCGCCAGTATTAAAAACGTACTTTTTGTCAGAATCCTTAATCTCCAGATTTAGTCCGTTGATTTTAATAAATCTTGATGTATTTTGTTGTTTTGGTTTTGTCTATGATAGTTGACTACAATTTAATCAAATAAAAATAATAATAAAATTTTTGTGACTGTTCAGTCGAAAAAACGTAAATTTTTCAAAAATATGTTCAAATGTCTGCCATTTTGTTTTTGAAGAGTTTTTAATTTTTATTTATTAAAACTTTTCTTTAATTTTATGTTTCGGATTTGTGTTCCAGAGTTTAACTATCCGCGATGGAGCAGCATTAAAATGTTTGTCGTAATGTTTAAAATACACGAACAGTGAAAAATATCCAAAAATTTTTTTATCTTCAAATTGAAAATTTCTAAAAAAAAAAATGGCGGATATTTGAAAAAGTTGATCAAAAATTGACTTTTTTTCAACTTTGATCAGTCACAAAAATTTTATTATTATTGTTTTTAGTCAAAGTGCAGTAAACTTTCTTATAAAAAAAGCAAAACAAACAAAATGCATCAAGGTTTATTAAAATTGACTGACTAGATCCTGAGATTAACTGTCCGCCAATTTTAAACACGTAGTTTTTCTCAGAATCCTTAATCTATGACAGTTTTAAAATTTTTAGTAAAAATTTTTGCCGTCATCGTTAAAATATACGAACAGTGAAAAAAACCGAAACATTTTTCTTTAATCTTCAAATTAAAATTTTCTAAAAAAAAAAAGAAAATGGCGGATATTAGAAAAAATTGACTTTTTTTGACTTTCAGTCACAAAAAATTTAATATTATTTTTTTTCGTCAAATTATGGTAAACTTTGTTATAGAAGACCAAAACAAACAAAAGCATCAAGGTTTATTAAAATCTACTGACTAGATCCGGAGATTAACTGCCCGCCAGTTTTAAACACGTAGTTTTTCTCAGAATCTTTAATCACCTGATTTACTACGTCGATTTTAATAAACCTTGATGCATTTTGTTTGTTTTGGCTTTTCTTTATGATAGTTTACTACAATTTAACCAAATAAAAATAATAATAAAATGTTTGTGACAACAAAGTAGCAAAAAGGTAAAATATTTAAAAAGGAAAAATATTTTCGAATGTCCGCCATTTTGTTTTTTTTTTGTGTTTTTAACTTTTATTTTTTAAAACCCTTCTCGAATTTTATGTTTCGGGTTTGCCGTTCCACAGATTAACGGTCCGCCATGGAGCAGTAATTTTTGGACGAAAATTTTTTAAAATATACGAACAGTGACAAAAACCCGAACATTTTTTTTTGCAATCTTCAAAAGTTGTATAATAATATAAAAGATGTTTAAATGCCATATATAATAAATAAGATAAAAAAACTTGTTGAAAATGTGCCATTTTTTAGCATTCTAGACGGTAATAGTAGCTTAACTAAAACAAGATGTCATCATAAAATAGTAATAAAACTGTAAAGAAAAAGTATGAAGAAAGATACTGATAACATGCCAAAAGTAAAATTATAAAAGGAATTTTTAGCTCAAATCAAATAGAAGGTTTTAGTTCGTAAAACATAAAATTGTGCACATTTAATTGTAATTATCAATAGACCTATTTAGAGTGAAACACATTCGAGATCAAAGAATACCTAAAAGTTCACAAAAAGCGAAATTGCTCCCTTTGAGACAAGTAAAACAGAAATGGATAAGTTGAATATATTTAAAAAAATTTGTATACAAAAGGCAAAAGAATTATAAACAAACTCCTTACTATAGAGGCTTTAATTATAACGTCAATAAAATAAAATTAAATTGAAATAATTCTGATGAAAACCAGTACATCTGCAAATAATCAAAATCTAGTAACTTTAAAAAAGTATAAAATTTGAATCACGCGAGCACATTATACATAGCTACCAGCACAATCACAGCACTTGAGCACAATACGCACTATAGCAGATAACATCACACAGCATAAAGTGCATTGGGGTTTAAATTCAAAATATTTTAATAGAATCTGTAACGTGTTATTCAAAATGTTAACAACCATGTTAATGACCTGTTCACGACCATTTTATGTAAACGAGTCATTAAGCTGTCAAATAGATGCCACATTTTTTTCGAGCTGTTGCAGATTTCTTCTGTTATGAAAAATATTCAAACAATTCCAAATTTCTCAATCAAGGAACTAACGTACTCACTATTTAAAAGATCTATTAAAAAATATACGCTTTGTTATAATAAAGATACATAGTAATATACATAAACCTTTAAAATCATCCTCAGGATATACAATCTTAACATTTACACCTTACTAATTATAATATCAGTCTTTTGAGTAGGTACTAAATTACAAAGCAAAACCACATCTCTTCTTAAGAAGTGAATAAACTCACAAAACTTTTTAAAATAAATAACGGTCATATTTCTTATATCACAGATTTCAGTCCTAGACCGAGCGGTCCGTTATATTTCTTTTGTTTTTCGTATGGTCTTCTTAACTTGAAGAAGCCATTTTCCAACACGACTTTACTGATCATCTCTAACCGGCACTGTAGACGGTCTTCAGTAGAAGCAGCATTTCTTGAAGATGGCTTCCTTTTGGCAACGTTGAATTCACGGAGATTACTGAATACTAAAACCAAAATATTACAGTTAGATATATACGGTTCATTTATTTGTAAAATGAGACACAAAATGAAAAATAACAATAACAATACATGAACATGATTCGAGAAATTTGTTATGAAAAATTTGCCCTCGCAGGGGGGATTTTAGGGGGCAACTTTTTGCATCTTTTTGGGGTCGCAAAATTGATATTCTCTGCAAAATTCAGCTTGTTCGTATGATTTTTAGGGGTCTCTGACGACTGGACTATATTCACAGTGCAGATTCGGTGTTAAACCGGTCATTGTTAGTCATAAGGTCTTGTTAACTTGTTCCGTTGTTTGATCTTACTTTATCAATTTATAGCTTGTACAGCATTGTGTTTATCAACCTATAGCTCCCCTTAGATTAACAAAGTGCATTATTCAACCGCGTCCAAACCCAGGAGGCTTTAAGGGACGCTCTTCTAATACAGTGAAGCGATACCTACCTAATTTTAGATAGTCCCAGTTTATGTTGTCCCATCTCACTAGAGGATAGGACACAAGAAAATAAGAAAGATACCCCCGCGGGGATAATTTGTAGAGATGACTTGATTATTGTTGCGAAAAAAATTAGTTATTTTAAACTAAAAACAGCTAAGTTTATAGACAATCCAAAAGAATCAAATTAGGAAGGAACATATTTATTATTGACATTTTTTCACTGCGAAACTCATACTAAAAACGTGCTGTTAGAATAATTCAAAAACCTCTATAATATAGGTATGCATGGACTTTTGTTTAGAAGTTAATAAGTTATTATTTAACGTGATGTGTAGCTGATGATGGATTATGAATAATGGGGTAAAAGTTAGTGGTTGTTTTTTATTATTTTGTCGCTAAAAATATTAACAAAAAATTAATGTTAGTACAGTATGGGCCAGAGCGTCAGACAGAGACGACGCCAATGTTGGAAAGCATTGGATGTGCATTACCAGCCAACGCGTAGCTTAGCATGTTTGACATCCTTTAGTCATGACGGAAATCATGCAAAATGATGTCATGACGTCAACGTCTTCTTTTTCAATTCGTCGTTTATTAATTCGTCTTTTGTTTTGAAGAATTTAACGAATAGAATACAATGAAACAGAAAAATCAAATACAACATGCCAAAAGGGCCTTCACGTATCTTTACTCCTATTTGTCCAATCGTCATGTACAGTGCCTCAAATGATAGGATTTAACGAATAGAATATGACGGTGAAGAAAAGTTAAAGTTAAACTTAAACTGGTAACAATAAAATGGCTTAACGCACAGAAAAGTATGACATATCACGTGACAGGATCTAACGAATAGATCACGATTACATAAACGTCTACTGTGCGATATAGGGCTTCAGTCCACTGCTCTACATATACTAAACGTGAAACAGACCTAAAGTTCTGTGTTAAAATCCACAGGTCTCCCGTTAACCACATACGTCCACTGCTCTCTAACATAAGGGGATATGATTAACGAATAGAATGACAGAGAAAACTAAACAAGTTGGTAATTTATAATTGTTCTAGATCTTTAAAAGAATGTAAATTCCATGCACAGTTTTATAAGAAAAATATTTCACTATCGGGCGACTTTATGGAATTCAATTGTCCATTCAATTCAATTCAATTGTTTAACTCCAAATTGTCTCGATATCTGTTTCCTGTGAATATTTCCTGAAGTTTTTTCCTTTGTGTGTAACTTTAATGGTAACCTCCTATTAAAGTTAGTTCTTCAGCAAAAAAACATTTGCTTCATTGCTGCAGGGAGGAAAACAATACGGCTGTTCTCTACGATAATTAATAGGTAAGAGAGGCAAAAACACGTTTCTTTTCTACGGGAACCAAAATCAGAGAATGGTTTTATTTTTCATTCTCCAAAAATGACTGTATTTCCCGTGGGTGGGATTAGAGTCAGGGGGGCTATTACTAAAGGTTAGCTTAAGTAATTATTCCAAATTCAGATTGGTAATTATAGGAATGTTACAGCAAAAAATTAAATATTGTTTTTCGCATGTTAAAAATTGAACAATTGCTATGGTATCGATTTGGCTTTATACGCAATGGATCTCCAGTTTAAAATAATGTCGAGTTCTTCTTAAATGATATGTTTAATTAATCAAAAAGTGGAATTATATAATTTGAAAAGTTCCCATTATTACTTCAGTTATGTTTTGTTCGGAATTTTACTAAATTTACAAAACTATTTTAATCTTACAGTTCCTGCATTAAATTTTTTATCACTAATTACACAGACTCTTTTTTGAACGTTGACAAACTTATAAGAAATCGTTTTCTGGAACTGGAATATATTTTTTTATAAAAATTGAATGTCCTTAATATGGAAATAAAGATGTTGTTAAATCCTTTAAGAGTTAAGTTGTTAATTCAATATTAACACATCACATTCTTCTTCTTTTTCTTTATAAGCAATAATGCTTGTTAATTTGCCGAATAATACCTCTATGCGAGGTTGTCACTCCATCTTTGGCGTGGTCGTCCGATACTTCTTCTGCCGATTGGTGACATCTCTTGATATTTTGACGACACATGTTTCCCCCATTCTGCTTATTTCGTTATTCCATTTTTTTATTTGGTGTCTATTCGTTTATACACTGTATGCTAGTTACATTTTCTTTCAATATCTTCATTTTTTTTTCGACCTCTCAGCGTATTTCCTGTAATTCCTCGTCGTCCTGCGTCGTCCAGCGTCTCCTTTGTGTTGTGGCTGTGTTGAATCTTGTTTCTGAGGTTTATGTCATTATTGGTCTTACACTGGCGTTATAAATTCTTAACTTCATCTTAGTCTTAATGTGTCTGTTTCGAAATAAAGTGTATTAAGGCATCCTGCCAGTCTAATTGCTTTTTATACTTGATCTATAACTTCATTTAATGTTCAATACTGATGCCATCAATTTCTATTTTACATCTGGTTGGTTCTTTGCTAATTGTTATTGTTTTAGTTTTCTGAGATAAGATTGACATATTAAATTCTTTTGTTCTCTTATGTTAAATCTGTGGACCAGTCTTTGTAAACAATCTTCATGTTGGGCTATCAATATTGCGTCGTCTGCGTAACAGAGTATTTTTACTTCTTTGTTCCCTATTGTGGATTTTCTTCCTTTGTTAACGCTATTAAAGATTTCATCTATCATAAAATTGAAGAACATGGGGCTCAATGAGTCCCCTTGTCTTATTCCGCTGCCTATATCTATAGGTTTGGCAAGTTGACCATCTATTCTGACTTTCACTTTGCTGTTTTGGTAGACGTTTTAAATAGAGTTTATAATATTTGGGGAAACTTTTCTATTATACAGAAGATGGATTACAACACTACATTAAGGAGAAAATTTTGCAAAGGTTCTGTTCTCCCGATTCTTTAGTTGAATAACAGTCGTTTCAACATATTTTTCGCCTTCAGGGCGAAGGAAAGTATCCGACAGGGCAGAATGGAAGAACATTGTTAAGCAGGCCAAGACTCACAAAGGGTTGTAGCGCCATTAGAAGAAGAAGAAGAAGGGTTTAAGATTTGTTTCTTGACTATATAGACTCAAAAATTCAAAGCTTACATGCAGTATAAGTAAAATCATTATAATAATTTAGTTTTACTAGTCCACTCCTCCCTTAATACTTTACAATTTTGTTGATTTTTGGTGTTTGAAATGAGAGATTTTTATTTTTTCTAAATTTATGGATTCCATTACGACATTCTTGCAAAAACAAAGCTGTTGATGCATAAATTAAAAAAGTAGTTAAGAAATGGACCCGTATTTAAATATTTCAAAACGTGCAATATTATTAAATGAAAAGCAGACATATTAAGTAGTAGCAAAAAGCCCGTCATTAATGTTTCTTGAATGAAAGACAAACACAAATGAATAGTAAATAAAAAATAATACTAACTATTTTACATCCTTAAAATTTGCTGCCGTTCATGGTCTTTAACACAAAAACACAAAACTGGCCCTTACCAGTAAGGACTATTATTATCTAAATGTGTCCAACTAGCAAATTCCGACCACGATTCCATTTTTGCTTGTACTATATCATTACATTTTCTTATTGCCTAGAAACAAATTATTTTGGTTTACTTTCAATATCACAGTTAATAAGTTTGCAAGCAATGCAGAAGAAGTGAAAGACTCAGGAATTATGAACGAGCTCAATGTTGATAAACCACTACAATACTACGTGGTTTTGTTACTTTTTGATAACATTTAGAGACCCTGTAACAAAAAATGATGTCAGTGGTATTTATATATGATATACTACATTAATTAAAATATCTTAGTAAAAAATAATGTTATTTACTGTAAATTCTGAGTCTCTCATCTTTTACATTTTAAAAAGGCAACAGCAAGTAATAGAGATAGCCTCATTTTTAGATACCACTAATAAAATATAAGATTGTTTGAACAAATGTGCAATTATGATCTATTTTTACCAACGATATAACACTTTGATCTTACCATCATATTATGAAAATACAAAGAAAATAAAAAAGGGAAGATTCACCTTGAACAAAATAAAAAAAAAGATTTAGAGTTTGCTTGTTCTGTAATTAGCAATTAACTTTTGACCTTATCAAAGTTGACTATATAAAAATAACTTCCTGTTTTCCACTGTTTCATATTAATATTTTTTTGTTTCAAACTTTTCATCTATTAGTATTGAAACATACTTAGGGTCACCGGATTAATACCGTAAGGGATGCTGATTATTTTCCAAGCTATGTTCAAAAAAATATGTTTAACTACATTGTGTCACCTTGATGTGGTGACTGAGCTTGAGGCAGACAGAAAAGTGCGACTGAACCGCAACAGCGACCAACAGTTCGTCCCAAGAAAGGGTCCAACTGAACAGCAACATGTAAGGTAGATAAAGGAGCCTGGTACCGTGCTCAACCCTGCATGGCAGTTATGTGTTTAAAGAGAACTGTTAGGAACGGTCTGTTGGCTGTAATAGGCCGCGCCTTTTTTGATATTATACCACACTTGGTAAGGACGTGCACTTGCTATGTAATTATCAAATCAATAAAATTAAAAAACGGAGCACTCTAAGGACCCAAAAACTAACAGAACTACTTTCAAAAGGACAAAGAAAGGATCAACACTGTCACAAGTCGGTACAGAAATGAACCAAAGAAATTAGCAAATAAAGATGACACTCTTTGATACAAGTATCTAACAACTGCTTTTAATAACATTTGGTGATAACAATGTAATAAACAAAATATACAAAAGATTATTTTTTACTTATAAAAAATATATCATGAGTTTGGAAACGTAAAGGCGAACCGCAAAAACCAGGTTTCGGGAAAACTGAGTATAAAGTTTAAAGACATGTTAGAATAGTAGGGGCGATCAAGTTTTATTAAGGGGTTTGCATGATTTGCCATATTTTTATCAAACAAAAAAAGGGGTTTAATATTTTTTATTCTACAAAAACAAACCTAGTTTTTTTATCAAATTTTTGTGGAAGCTATTGGTAGTGGAACAAGTTGCAAAATTTACCAATAAAGCTTTAATTAAACTTAATTTGATTTTCATCGTCTACAGTTTCTTCGACTTCAGTTGTACCAATGCATCCACTAATAGCTTCTTGTAAAGCACGCTTGTGAGTCATGGATACATAATCAAGAAGATGTTGTAAGTCTTTTTTTTTCTTCGGTTAGCTTGAGAGCACCCTAGTATTTAAGAGGAAGTTCTATACTTTCTAAGTTAAAATTTGTTATATCGTGAAGTGTCTTCCGCCCTTTTTGGAGTATGACATTCGTAGGAATATCCGTGTTATATGCAATTTGAATTTTCAATCACATTTTAAAATCTTTTGAAAATTCGAATATTCTGCCATACTTAAAGTTATCTCCCAATATTTGAGATTTAGTTGCTGCGTTTTGAAGAACGATGAAATCCTTAAGTCGACTTTACACTACATGATTTATCATTCGATTTGTCATATGATTTGGTGAGAGAGTAAAATTTACATGTTTACAGTGTGTGATTTGTCATATGATTTTGTCATAAGCACTATCATGCGGCTCGTCATAGCTTGTTACAGGTGAATAGGATGGGATAGCACGTGCTTCACGTACTTTTTAACAAAGCTCTCCAAGTAGTGACTGAGAAATCTGTCTATTTTGCACGATCTGCGTTTAGCAATGGTTTCCCCCCATACATACATCACGCCTGTTCCTGTTTTAACGTTGTGGATTCCAAAGTTGTAAGTCCACATTTTTCTTTTGTAATATTGTACATTGCAGGTAATTTTAGACTTATGTAATACCTTTTTTGTAAATCAACACATACAACTTCAATATTTTCAGCCTGGTTGCTTTCGTAGCTTTTTATCATATTTCAAGCAGCTTTTTGATTTATTAAATAAACCTTCAGTTCCATATTCAATTCACTTATTCTGGGAGAATTCGGGTTGCTCATCTTTAACCCATCAAGTTAAACTTTAATCTTACAGCAGGTAATCATCAATAGAAGGAGGCTGACCATCTATATTGTATGCGTTGACAAAGATATTTCAATAGTAGGACTCTATCACAGGCTGTTCTTTAGGATATGTGTTTCTTAGCCATTCAATGTAAGCTCCATATGCACCAGTAATTGGAGAACCGGGTGGCATAAACTTTCGAAAACGTCTTTTAGATCTGTTATAGTGACGGGGAACGGTAACAAGAGTATCCATGTGATCTCTGATCAAATGTTTTCTATAGCCAACCATTTTATTTCCTATACTTAGCTTCCTGATGCTAATAAAAGCCTGACGACAAACATATTTTCTTTCTCCATTGATTGAAATACCATATTCTATGGCCCAAAGCTTTCTACTAGCTCTGTCAGTAATTTAAGACTTTTAAAAGGTATTGGTTTTGATTATCGTAGTTGCCGATTTGCCCAAAAATTATTGAAAATCATATTGATATTATTCGTGCCCGACTTTTCAAAACACGTTTTACGACACTTACATGGCAGCCCGATTATTCGCGCAGATACAATTTCCTTTGTAATTCATGAAACGTACGCTTCACCAACAGTTTTGTTTGGTTTTATCAACGATAAAAAGCCATTGTTCCGTTTTTTCTTGCTTCCACCGTGTCGTTTTCTCGGCGTTCATTTTTAAAATAAATCAGAAAAAAAACGAAACAGAAACACCGGTGCGTTAATACGGTTACAGAGGAGAAAGGGCGAACCTTGAACGGAAACGCAACGAAAACCTGTGGGTTCGCCCTTGCTCTTCTAGACAATTATGCAGTTCAGTTTCTGACATGAATCGATTGGTACATTATTTCTTACAGAATTTTAGAAGTATGAAGGGCGAAACATGCTGTTATAACATACACACACATTCTTTAAAAGTATGTGAGGAAGATGAGACTGTTTTTGAAACGACCATTTTGCGAGTTCGCCCTTATTCTTCCAAGTTCCTGATATAGACAATGTAAAATCGCTATTTCATTTTAAATACTAAATAAGTGATGGATTCGACCGTTAATTAATAAAAATTCATTTTATCTAACAATAAAACACTGAAAACTTTTGTTTTCAACACTTCCACAAAATTTATTTTAAATTATTAATCACTACAGCTGTTTCGGCTATGTGTTTAAACTTTATAGTCTTTAACTGAATAATTTCAGGAGGGAAGAACTGTTTGTCTCAAGTTAATCATTGGTCATTCAGAATTATGTCTGCATTTTTTAATTTGTTGATTTCCATAGATTCTAATAAAGATAGCTTAAGGCCTTTATTTTAAATGTGAAGAATTTTAAATTCGTCATTAAAAGAATGATTACGGTCTAGAAGTGCGTACGTAGAGTTTGTTTTTCTATTAGAAAGCCCTTTTATGTGCTGCTATACGTGTGATAAAAGTTCTACCAGTTTGACCGATGTAAGTTTTTGGGCAGTCCTCACATTTTCGAGCAGAATGAATTGGGTTTTTTCTCTGGTGGTAGAAATACTAAATTCAGTGCATTCTTATGTAGTTTTTGATTTAAAATTTTATTTATTGTGTGTTCGTTGTACCCATTGTTTACTTCCATTTGCTTAATGATATTCAGTTCTATCTAGAAGTTATTTTTTGACATGAGAATTTCTATTAATCTATGTAAAGGGTTGTAAATCTAAGGGGTGTAAATCTAGCTTTATGAAATACGGAGAACTCATGTTTGTTTTTAAGTCCGATAATTTTTAAATCTAGAAAGTTTATTGCTTGATTCTGCTCTGTTTCTATTGTGAATTCAATATAATTATGTAGTGAATTAATATACTATAAGAATTGATCAAGTTGTCTGTTAGTTCCTGTAAAACATACAAGTACATCGTTTACGTTTCTCCACCAATACAAAAACTATTTGAATATGGAATGTTTTGAAATCTTTGTTTCTAGATGGCCCATAAAAATATCTGATAGCAATGAGAATTACCTATCAAACAAACTCACAAACATAACTTTGCAAGCCCTCAAGGATTTTCTATGTTTTTTTAGCAAAATTGTGTCACTTTTCCATATAATTTAATGATATTCACCTTTAGTATTAAAAATCAAATAGCGATCTTAAATGGTTTATAAGTAAAAAATGATGTTAAATCTTCTGCATATTTTGTTTATTACATATTGTTATCACCAAATTTATCAAAAGCAGTTGTTTGATACCTGTATCAACGAATGTCATGGGAAATATTTAGTTCTCTGCTCTAAAACCAAAAGTAGAGGAGGATTAAACAGGAACTAAATTCACGATCACTAAGAATAGTTTGATATATAGTTTACAAAGAGTAAACTATAGGTTGACTAATAAACAGCATGAAGTGGTTTCATATAACCGCCAGTTTCACAAGGTTAGTTATCTTCTGGTTAGAATTATCTAGGGGATGTATTAAAATTTTTGTTTCACAATATAAGATTTACAATCGACATGGTGGTTAACCTTATAATATTAACACCTCTAGATAAAAGTACAAAGAACGACCAGAGATTTCGAATTTGATTTTTGAGAGAGTTTATCGTTTATTTTATTATCAAAGGACGTTAAAACTAAGATAAATGTTTTAACAACTATTAAAAAGTTGTGATATCAATACTAATTCAAGATTAAATCAAATACTTTAAAAAATTGGCTAATGCAGACTCTTTCTATCTGTTTAGATTTTCAAAATTCAAAAACCTGTCACTGGATGAGTGTTTCGGACTTTCTACTAATGAACAAATATGCTTTGAGAATGGCAGCATAGCACAAATGCAACAACTATTGCGTACACTTAATTTTTGTACAATTAATTGGTCCATTTAAAGACAACAGTTTAGATGATTTTCTTTAAGAATGTTTCAATGATATTTACTTAGCAACTTGACCTAAAGACCTAAAGAATAACTCATAAATTGATCAGAAAAATTGTAATCAAAATATGAGAATGGGCACCAAAAGAAAATGTGCTGTAACACAGTTTCTCTGAATTATTTTAAGGATACAATTTATTTATTGCATATTTAGCTGATTATGAAATCAATCCTAGTAAGTATTATACTAATTTCTCTATTTCATAACATTCAACGTAAACCTACCTGGCTTTCCTTTTCCTTTCTTGAAAATATATCATCGTTGGACAGAGATCTGTGAAGAGACGATTTCTTTAAGAGCACATAATTCTTATTGTAGTTATTATCCCAATATTCTTTTCCATCGCATTTGAAGCAAGCACAAAATTCAAGCTTTTTAGTATTATTCGGAAGTGGAATTTTGAAAGAGAAGGTATCATAAAGAACATTAATGTTAGTATTCATATTGTTTGGCACGTAGGTACAAAAGCAGTCTTCATAATTTTTCCAATCGTTAGTGGAACACCTGAAACAAAAAACACATTCACTATAAAAAGTGACAAAAATATCACTAAAATATGGGAAATAAATAAATAAAAGAAATCTCTCGTGTTTTAACTGCTGTACTTAATGGATATAGTTTTAACTTCACCTGCATTTGCTTTTACATTGGGTGGATTGAGTAACACAGTGGGCTGTTGCCAGTCCCAAGCCCGGGTGAAGAATAAAGATTGAAACAATGGCCTGACAACTCATTTTTCATAAAAACTACATACGATAAATGTTTCGATTGAAAGCCTGGAAATATGGACGGAAATACGCTAAGACAAACGCAACGACAAAGGAGTATGAGAATCGTCACATGGAATATTCAGGGCATGAGAACCAAAAAAATACACGTTTTTGAAGAACTAAAGAATAATAAGGTAGATCTATGTGTCCTTACAAAAACAAAGAAAAAAGGAAAAGCAAATAAAATAGAAAGAAAATATTTTCCTTTCTATATGTAAAAGGTCTGGAATATATAAAAGTTCTAGAACAAAACGGTGAGTTTCTATAGCTGTACATAAAAAGTATAGTAGTATACCCCGGAGATCGTCGTTTTAATGAGATGGAAATCAAAACCTCAAATGTAGTAGTTAATATACAAATGACAAACGACAATAGTTTCAGAACAATATTCTCCCACTCTCCCACAATCTAGTTGAATGTTATATTATGTCCACAAGCATCGTTCATAAATTGTTATTTAGAGAAGAATTTGGTATTGAGCACTGACAATATTATAATGCACTGACTAAAAAGATTTAAGCTAACCAAATTAAACTACTACCAAGCAGTTAAACAATATTAGTAAAAAAAATTAGAAATACATCAGAAATTACTTAATCAAAATAATCTATAAAATAGGGAAAAAAAAAAAGAAGTGTATTAGATGTATCTTTCTCAATATATCTGACAGATTTTAACGTTGAATATTTGATGGTCCTCTTCAGAGTACAAAAAGGACGGTCGACTTTTATCCCGCGCAAATGCACATGTGTGCACCTTTACAAATGAAGTTTTACATACACCTATAAGTTGATTGTAATCCATCTCTGTAAAGTTTGTTGTCGACTTGGCTTAGTATATACAGTGAATTCCGTGTGTTTTGTAAACATCGTTAGGGGAAATTCTTGCTTAATGGCTATCGAAGAACCATATATACATATATTCTTACCGGAGACCGGAAGTACAATAACAACATTAAAAAATAAATTACTGGTTCGTCGTAGATAAAATATAGTACGCAACTCATTACGGTTAACTTTCAGAATTAAAATGTTACAGGTTTAATATACGTCGAAAAGAAAGAATGTAAATGAAATCGTATATACAGTGCACTCCGTATGTTTTTATAAACATGAACAAGGGAAATTGTTGCCTGGTGGCTATCGAAGAACCGTCTATGACCAACATATATTCTTACTGGAGACCTATGTACAATGTCACCTTTTTTAGTCGTATTCGTCGTAGATAAAATACAGTATGCAGCTCGTTATGGTGTCCACACGTGTGACAGTCCCAAATCATTAAACAGCCAAAATATGTCTATCATGCTTGTGTCAAATTACCCGCGTTGGTGGACGGGACTTTGTTCCTATTGGTCGGTAGTTTCGTTCTGACATTAGCTACGGTAAAGAAGAAGATTTGACAGTTAACAGACGGAAAAGAATTGACAATTCATATTAGATAAGGAACAGAAGAAGTATTGACAGTTGACAGTTGACTTAGACAGTCTGTCTCAAGTGTCTCATCCTTAAATTTGGAAAATTAAACACAAAAAATGCTTAAAATCTGACAGGAAATAATCCAAAAACTATTCAAAATAAAAATGCGATACTAAGTCATAATTTAAAAGAATAAACGATATTCTCTCAAAAGTACAGATTATCTTTCTTTTACTTACCTCACAAAAACCTCTTTGTGGAAAGATAAGTTTCTAACTTTAACGGTACCCAGTATGCTATCCTCAGCCTCCTTGATGATAACGTTTTCTAGAGTTACATTATTCGTATCTAGTCTCTTTCTGAAAGCAACGTAATCAGAAGCAGGTTGAGGAAAGGTGATTTCCCACGTGTCGATTTGTCCCACGGGATCTGCATTCAGTCCTTGAGTTACTTCAGCTAGGAATCTGTAGCTCCATAGGGGTGGGACGTTGGATGGTTCAGTCATCACGCGGACGTGAGTGAGGGACATGCCTTTATCATCGGCAAATACGACCTAGAAAGTAAAATGTTAATTAGAAAAAATGTATTTATCGATGATAAATTATTTTATTGCAATTTATAAAATATAGTAAACATATAGTAAAGTATAGTAAATTTAATTATAATATAAACTAAATAAGATGTTTAAAAATAATAATTGTATTTATATGAAATTATTTTAAACCGAGAAGTGTAAAAAAATTTAGACAGATGATTCAATGTTGTTATTAATTGATTGGCATGTATGAGTTTTAAATTTTGACATTTAGATAATCAAAAAATAAATATAAGGTTGAATGCTCGAATAAATGAACTTTGATCAGATAAAAGGCATATATCGAGCACAGTTTAATTAAATCTTGCCCAAGTACTTTCGATCCCTAGATCATCTTCAGGGGCATCTGAAATAAGCCAAGAAACGTTTTTTTATAACCAAAGAAATTGAATAACTTCGATAAAAACTCGAAGTTTTATGGTTGAAAAAAGGTTTTTTATATGATTAACGTTTATAGACTTACTTCGTCAATTGTGGCCTATCCGGCAAGAACAAGATGTCATAAACATAAAATTGTACATTACACTACACTACAAATAGACAAACAAACACTTTAAAATAATTTAAGGGAGGCTACATTGCTTGAAGAAGTCGGAGACAGAATGGCTCCTGATCTAACGGAAATGTTGGGGTGACATATGACAAATGACAACTTGGATGAGCAGTCACAATCATAGATATGTGATCTGCACCTTTTACAATTCTATGAAACTAAGTATTGACCGAAAGTCCAACTGACACTACTATAGGAGATCACTGATGAAAAATAAAAATTATATAGAATATTTTTAAGTAAATTGAATAATCCAGATCTCACACTCAAACATGTCTGTAATAATTAAGGTGTTAGTTTGAGAGCAACTGAAATAGACGAAAAGTAAGAATGCAAGAAGCGGACTAAACAATATGTTAAACAGTGGGTGGTTGACTACAATAAAATGGTCTACCAAGCACTATCTGTAATATAGAAAGGAAGAGATCTGACTATGTAATTAAAATACTAATAATTGAAAATCAAAATGGAAAGCAAAATATATAAATGGGGTGTAATCCAAGTAGTTCAGTTGAACCCACAGTCAATGGTATAACTATAAAATTACTATGGATGTGCTCAGTGCAGGAAGTCTAAACAGTCGAGCTGGGTCCCCTACGAGGTGAAGCAATCCACCAAGAAGAGAAATCTTACCAAGAAATTAAACCGTTTGATTTTACAAAAACAACAGAGAAGCACCTCAACACTTTTGCATAAGTTTTCAGATCATCAATTTCATCCTAGAGTCTTAAATCTAAGTAACACTAACTTTTCAGAGGATGAACTGTATTTTTTAGGATTAGGCCTTAAGTTTTCTTGTCAGAATTTTAGGTTAAGTGACTCAGTGCTGGGAGGATTTGCGGTAGAGCTGGACACTCTAATAGAAGGTATGACTAACAATGCTGATACTAAACAATATTTGAGAAACTCTTGCATTAGCTTACTTCAACAACAACAATGTAAGTACAAACGCAATTTTCATAGAAATCACCATAATTTTAAAAAACAAAAGGATTTGCTAAAATCAATTAAACAAAAAATTGATAGAGATTCTCTTGTACTCAGCAAGGCTGATAAGGGTAATTGTGTTGTAATCTTAGAACAAACTCAATACATACAGAAAGTAGAATCTTTTCTTTCAGATAACAGTTTTGTAGTTTTGGAAAAAAATCCACTTAACACCTTTATTAATAAAACAAAAGCAATGGTCAAATTGTTTAATGATACTATTACTAAATATAACAACAGAAAGTTAATTGTATCTAATCCTATAACACCTAGGTTATATGGACTTCCTAAAATCCATAAACACAATTGTCCCATAAGGCCGGTAGTAAGTTTTTGTAATACTCCAGTTTCTATTTTATCAGAGTTTATTTACAACACAATTCAGTCTATCACTAATTTTAAACCTAAGTTCTCCATCAAAAATTCTTTAGATCTAATAGAACGGTTAAATAACATTAGGATAGAAGAGGGTTTTTATTTAGTTTCTTTTGATGTTTCCAATCTGTTTACTTCTGTACCAAGAGATGAAACATTACCTTTAGTACACAATCTTCTAGACAATTGCAACATATCAGCAAAAGACAAAGATGCTATCTTAACTATACTTAAATTCTGTCTGGATCAGGACTTCTTTCAATTCAATCAAAAAATATACAAACAACCAACAGGTTTAGCAATGGGATCTCCACTATCACCTTTTCTGGCTGACATTTTCTTAGACAGCTTAGAACAGAAGTTTGTTAACAACAACAACAAAATAGTTTTTTGGTCAAGGTATGTTGATGATTGTATAGCTCTCATACAGGGAACCCAAGATGATGCTTTACAGATTCTGGATGATCTTAATAACCTCCATCCCAACATCTCTTTTACTCTGGAACCAGAATCTGATAAAAAGTTGAACTTCTTGGATATGACTATTTCCCGTAATAAAGATTCTTTAGAGTACAATATTTACAGAAAACCTACCCAAACAGATCATGTTATACATGATACATCTAATCATCCAACCCAACATAAAATGGCTGCTTTCAACAGTTACATTCATAGGTTACTCAAATTTCCACTTTCTAATGATAATTTTAATTCAGAACTTAACACTCTTAAACAAATTGCTTTCAATAATGGTTATGATCCTAACATTATCTATAAGCTTCTAAATAGAGCTAAACTAAAAATTGCAGAAAAGCTTGCATATTCATCACAATGTTTTCTTCAACCTACTGCTTCAAATAACACCAGATATTTCTCCTTCACCTACATTAGCAGCATTTCCAATAAAATATCTAAACTTTTTACTTCTACAATCGATAACATCAAAATTTCCTTCAAGTCACACAACACCTTAGGTTCCTTCTTAATCAACACCAAAGATAGGATGAACACACTTGACAAAAGTGGTATTTACAAATTAAAATGTGATGATTGTGATGCCTCTTATGTAGGTAGAACCATTAGAAAGTTATCCACTAGAGTTTCAGAACATTTGAAAAGACCAAACTCTTCAAGTTTTGGTCAACACTTATTATCCAGTAAACACAATTTTAACATCAACACTGGTTCATCTATCTTACATGACATTAGTAGAAAGAAAAACTATATGGAGTTGGATTTATTGGAAGATTTGGAAATTACAAGGGAAACGAATGAAAACTCTCACTGTCTTAATACTCAAATTAATTTAAATTGTACTAAATTTAAACCTATTTTTAAAAACTTTATTACAGCTTCACCTCGTAGGGGACCCAGCTCGACTGTTTAGACTTCCTGCACTGAGCACATCCATAGTAATTTTATAGTTATACCATTGACTGTGGGTTCAACTGAACTACTTGGATTACACCCCATTTATATATTTTGCTTTCCATTTTGATTTTCAATTATTAGTATTTTAATTACATAGTCAGATCTCTTCCTTTCTATATTACAGATAGTGCTTGGTAGACCATTTTATTGTAGTCAACCACCCACTGTTTAACATATTGTTTAGTCCGCTTCTTGCATTCTTACTTTTCGTCTATTTCAGTTGCTCTTAAACTAACACCTTAATTATTACAGACATGTTTGAGTGTGAGATCTGGATTATTCAATTTACTTAAAAATATTCTATATAATTTTTATTTTTCATCAGTGATCTCCTATAGTAGTGTCAGTTGGACTTTCGGTCAATACTTAGTTTCATAGAATTGTAAAAGGTGCAGATCACATATCTATGATTGTGACTGCTCATCCAAGTTGTCATTTGTCATATGTCACCCCAACATTTCCGTTAGATCAGGAGCCATTCTGTCTCCGACTTCTTCAAGCAATGTAGCCTCCCTTAAATTATTTTAAAGTGTTTGTTTGTCTATTTGTAGTGTAGTGTAATGTACAATTTTATGTTTATGACATCTTGTTCTTGCCGGATAGGCCACAATTGACGAAGTAAGTCTATAAACGTTAATCATATAAAAAACCTTTTTTCAACCATAAAACTTCGAGTTTTTATCGAAGTTATTCAATTTCTTTGGTTATAAAAAAACGTTTCTTGGCTTATTTCAGATGCCCCTGAAGATGATCTAGGGATCGAAAGTACTTGGGCAAGATTTAATTAAACTGTGCTCGATATATGCCTTTTATCTGATCAAAGTTCATTTAGATAATCAACCATTACGATCAATCATTACTGATCGAGTCTTTTATTGACATATATTCTTTTATTTTTTTACTTCCCAATTAATGTTTGTATTTTGTTAGTTAATTTTTATGCAATTTTTAATTTAAACCTGCTTAAAATAACTGTATGTTGAATAGAAACGAATTGGTCGAGAGTAGTGAATCGATGTGAATAACCGCTATTTTGTGACGCTACCCGTGACGCCTGCTCGTGACGCTAATTCCATGACGCTCACATAAACATTTTACTATAGAGCAAAAATAATACAATGCCAGTATAGAAGCTTAGCTTTAAAATATAAGTCAGATACAATTATGAAACAAAAATAGCAGTACAGAAGTAGGCTAAAAATGAATTGAGATAAAAAAATGTAGTGAGATTGATGGCTGCTCGGAAACTTAAGTCAAGGGCTGCTTGAAAAACAATATATAATAATTGTTTTTATAAATTAACGTGTATCAGCAACAAAGCCATTGACACGGTAAAATTAAATTAAAATTAGACAAAAAGGGTGTTTGCACAATTGACCCTATTGAAAAATTTGATCGGCAGGAATATTATGACGATCTTCTTACGTGCAGTAGGACAAATTTTCTCGATGTGGGATATAAAAGGGACATAACAAATGTAGTAATAAGGTATATAACAACTTATGAAATAAAATAAGCATGAAAAATAAGACAGCACCTGGTCCTGGTAGTCTACCTATAGAGTTAATACAAACTTCACCACAAATGGTAATAAAAACTCAATGTGAAATATTCAACGACTGCTTAAACGGAGGAAAGATTTCGGAAGAATCGAAAATAGTGTATATAACTTCGATTTATAAAAAGGGTGCCAAAAATATTGGAAAATTATAGAGGATTCGATTATGGAGGAGAAGAATTTTAAGAAAACGACTAGAAGAAATGACATATGTAAAAGCGCAGAAGAGATTTAGAGCTGGTAGATCTTGTACAGATAACTTCTTCTGTTTTAGATAGCTAATCGAGAAAACTAAAGAACTACTTCTTCTCTATGTATGTTGTCTGGTTCCTTGACACTGGCAATCATCTGCACAAGTTTAAAAAGTTGGTTGGCACTGCGGATACCTATCCAATTGCTAAGTTTCTTCAGCCATGATTCTTGTTTTCTACCAACTCTAAGATACGATACGGGTTACCTCTAAAAATGTGACCCAGATCGAACATTTTTCGATATTTTGTAGTTCGTAAGAGTTTCCGAATATTGGTAGCCCTTTGCAAACCTTTTTATTTGGTTTTTACACCTTTGGTATTAGTAGTACCTATTGCTTGTTTTATTTACTTATCATCATTAAGATTTTGTTAAAGAAAGCTGTCTGCCGGAACTGCTACTATTTCATGCATTGATTCTGCAGATGAATAAGTTGTTACTAGCCATAATATCTCGATATCTAACATCATAACAGCAAAATAACATATGATATGAAAATAACATCGATATCTAACATCATAACACTGTAACAGCAAAATATCTCGATATCTTAGACATCCTAATATCATACTTAGGTTTGTTCAAGTCTCTCAGACTGGGTTAAACTATTGTTTGCTTGCTTGCTTGCGTCAATAATATATTGGAAAGTAATGATTTTTTTTACTCAAAATATTTTAAAATATTCTTCAAATATCTGACGTTGTTACGAAATTGAAAAGTTAATCTTTCAAATACTTTACATAATATTATGTATTTACATAAAAAGTTTCGTTTTATATTTATCATAAATTCCAATTTAAACACTTACTTTGTAATGTACGTGCCAGACAAAAAAATTATGCTTCATTAAATAAATGAAATGGAAAATTTTAGTCTATTGTCTATCATTTTAACGCGGCGTAGTTTTTTAATAGTGTTTTATTAATATGGGAAATTTACCAATTAAAGTAGTTATCTCACTTTTTATAGAAAGATTGAAGCCATAAAAGTAGATTGATATAAGCAGACAAAATTATCTGTTTTGAAAAGTAATAGGAAATATTTCTTTTTGTGTAATAAACTTGTTTTAAATACCTTTTTGGAAATAAAATATTTTAGTTCTTCCTATTTCTAAAGGCTCCCAAAAGGTTTTTGACAGAACTAAATACGACAAGCTAATGTTAACTCCAAAAACCACTAATATAGACGATAAACACCTGAGAATCATAAAAAATCTCTATTATAACCAAGCAGCAAACATAAAGGCAGAAGATCAATTAGCAGAGGTAACCTGAATTCAGCCAAATGTACGACAGGGATGTAGTCTATTACCTCTCCTCTTCAATATCTATTCAGAATTTGTTTTCAAAGAAGCTCTAGAAAATTATGGTCATGATATCCTTATAAAAGGAGACATTTTGATATGCAGACAATACAGTTGTATTCCCAAACAACTTGGAATATTGACAATCGCTGATAACCCACATATCAGAAGGGAATTTTTTATTAGAATGGGAAAGTATTAAAATCTTAAATATGCCTTCAGAAATAAAATACCACGTGCTGCAGTGTTATGTTTTCAAGTCTTGTTTACGGAATGGGAGCTTGGAATTTTTTCACTCGCCAATGAAGAAATTGAAGGTATTTAAAAATTGGAGCTCTAGATATGTATATTCCCAAAATCTCTTGGATTATTCACATTACTGATATGTAAGTTTTTATATGAATGAAGAAAGAGTAAGATTTGAGTAAAAAGAACTGTTATTTTTCAAGTGAAAAACTTTGTAACAAGGATAGTTTAAAGAGTGGTAGTTTTATGTACGAAAAGCGGGCGGCGATGTAAAGAAATGGATGATGCAACATTAACTAAATACTCGCGACAGAAACGACTGAAACCATCAATGTGAAGGGGAAAATGGACAGTAAAACACGTAATGGAAGTGGGGCCTAGAAGTGACTATGCTTCTAGAAGCACTAGAATGAAAAGTGGTGGGAGCACGTACTAGGAGTGTCCAGGAGGCTGCAAAGAGTGCAGTTAGTCAGGAGAAAATAATATCCAACATTGAATGATCCAAATCCCAAAGGAGGAAGGCCGTATATAGTCAATATATGGTGTTGTGCAGCCGCTCGTCCTCTACGCAACACCAGTATGGAGTGGGGCGGTATACCACCCTACAGGAGGGTCATGACACGGGTAAAGAGAACAGCCTTGTGGGCCAACACTGGCTGTGTGCCTCTGCATGTGTTGGCAGTGGAAACAAACAGATATATTAGAGAAGAGACCCGGATCTTACTATGGCCTAAAGAAGACAAGAAAGGGAAAGGTCAATTGAAAGATGGTAAGAAGAATGAAACAATATGGAAGATGTGACACAAAAGACAAAGATGCTGTTTTCGAATCTAAGAGATTGGGTGGACTTTGGTCACAGGCGAGATTATTTCACGTGCTCACAGGATACGAGTGTTTTAGCGCCTATTTCACTAGTTTCGAAAAGGTTAACACGGATGAATGCCTATACTGCGGACATCCCTGAAACTGTGACAAATACAATTTTGGAGTGCAACAAAAGGATAGAAGAAAAGAGCAGAATGCAAAGAGAGACCGGTATGAATTTTGTGATGGTGATTGAAAATAAAGCAAGTTAGACCAGTGTACACAACTACGTCCGTGCAGTGATCAAGAAGAAAGAAGAGAAAGAAAGACAGCCGGACCATCGGTAAGTGTTAGAGGAAAACTCTTGTAAGTTGAAGGTATAGGAAATACGTGTTGATAAGAGGCAAACAAGCGAGAAGCGTATGCGTCAGACTGTGAGGAATGAGGAAACACCCGGCTGGGAGTGATGACGTTCTAGAAGCGATTATGGGTTACTCTTGAGTTATAAGAATGCTCAATTTTTTGGACCAAAAAATGGGAAGAGTGGAAAAAGGGACAGGAAACCTTTTTGCTGGCAGCCTGTCGATAAGTAAAGGGAGTGTTTTGGAAGTGTTGCTCCGCTTTACAGTGGTCATTCCGCTTCTGGATCGCTGGATGACAGAGGAAGATCTCTTTTAGCAGGTAGGTTTTTGGCGTATTCTTGGCCATAAGAGGACGTTTTAAAGTACCTCGGAAACTACCGAAGAGACTACGAAGAATGAATCCTGCACTAAGGTTAGTCAATGGCGTGGTGGACAAATATGTCTTTTGAAGATTTTTCTATAAAGACAAAAAGGTTCCAATCTTTACAAAGCATTGTACGGTCTTAAAAATAGTTAAGTTTTTTTAAAAAGTATATTTTACAGGTTTCTTGTTATCGCTAATATCATCAATGCTTGTGCAGCTGATTTAACTAGTACAACTACACTTTACAGTAGATAATCCATTTATATATATTCAAAAGTAGATAGATCACGCTATTGGCTAGTATGCTATATATTACCTGGTAAGGAAATATATATCTAAAACGTTTATAAGCATGAAAACTTGCTTACCTTCTTTTTAAGTCTCGTGGGGCTGGTGGGATCTTCATCACTGGAACTTGACGTTTCTTCGGTGGGTCGTATCACTAAGCAAGGCCTCTTCGGGTATGCAGGCATCTTTATAGGAACTTTTGGTAATGAGTTAAACGAATTTGAATGATGCAGGGGTTTGCAAGTTGTGGTGGTATAAGCTGCTCGAGGAAAATCTGCACCTAACCTTAAAGCTGCGTAATCTGTGAGAAAACCCCCGGTTGGTGGGCTGTGGCTAAAAACGGGCGGACTGTGAGACACCAACATTTCGTATTCCATAGAACACATTTGAATCTGCAAAAAGGAAAAAATAGGTATTAGATCACATAAATTAAATTAATATAACAAGTTTTAAGGATTAAATTTAATAGTAATAGTTTAACCCAACAGCATTATTTAAACAAGTAATCCATTTTATTTGGACTAAGTCAACAATACTTTGAATTTTACCAGGGGTTATCAAATTCTATATAACAAGATTGATATGAATAATGATCTTCAAAATAAAATTTACCGTTCACAAATGTGGACCCACTAGATTGGTCTTTCCAGGATGTTTTTAATACCTATTTGGTATTTTGGTATATTTAATATCCACAATATTTATTAATTATTTAATGAAAAATAATTCTTCAATAAAGTTCAATATTAACATCATATTCCAAGCAAAACAAGGCCTGTTAAACTACGAAAAACAATTATATGTATTCCTTTTATTTTGCTTTCTTCTTTTAAAAGCCTAATTTGATTTCAAAGATTATCTACCTTTACAATAAGTTCTCCCTTATCTTCTCTTTCTATAATAGTAAACTGGAGATACGTTTAAATCAGTCTTTCAAAGTACGAGCCAAAGTATTTTTTTATTCTTACGCTCAATATTTTTTTAAAATTTTCTCCTAAATTATAGACGTTAATATACTTTTTTCAATAAAGTTATTTTCTATTGCAAGTTTAACTTGGAGGCTTTTGGTTAATAAGGTATTAAGTAAGATATTTCATTGATCTGTAATTTTGTTATCACAGGCTTCCTGCACTATAGCAACTGAATAGATAATCAATATTAGAGGAGTCGTAATCTTTGTGTTACATATCTCTTAATTTTGATTAGTTTAAATCTCATTCTATCCAGTCTTATGATCGTTTTTTGCATATATACAAGCTATATGCTTCCGAAGATGCTGAAGCTGTTTTCACATAAAGATGATTTTTCTGTGGGGAATCATCCCATTCTGGGTTTGCTTTTACAGTTTCTGGTGTGATTTTGCTGTTTCCACTACTTTTTTTCATTCTTCTCTCTATTTGATTGTCCTTTCTGTATTTCTAATTTTCATACTCCTTAAGTCTTCATCTCTCCATCTCAGCTTAGGTCTGCCTCTGGTAGTTTTACTTGGTGGTATCCATCATTTGTATTTTTCTTGTTCCTCTACTTTGCTTGTGCTTAACCATTTCAATTTTGTTTTATTCGTTTCTTCCACTGATACATTGTTTATTTCTTGTTTGATTTTTTCTACTTTTCCTTTGTTTGTTGTTCATTGAACTGCATCTCTGTATTTACTTTTTGTACAAATCTTCTTCTTACTTCTTTCTCTTTTAATTTATCTACGTCCCATTGTATCTGTGCTTTTCGGCCTTTCATTCTTCGTTGTTTTTAATATACATTTTGTAATCACTAGCATATGGTCTGACAAAACAAAAGCTGAAAGTCTTTGAAAGAAAAGTCCTAAGAAAGATATTTGGACCTATTAAAGAAAACGGAGTATGGATATCCAGGTACAATCCTGAACTTTACCAACTGTTCAAAGAGGCACTGATCTCAGAATTCGTAAACCTTCAGAGACTTCGATGGGTTGGTCATTTAGTGAGAATTGAGACTGAAAATTGCCAAAAAGAGTCCTAGATAGTAAAATGCAGGGCGCAAGACCAAAAGGAACATGGGAGGATGAAGTGGCAACGGACGCGCAAAATTTGCTAGACGTGAGAACATGGAGTAGATCGGCGCGGGACCGGCAAGGTTGGAGGCATAGTATGAAAGAGGCTAAGGCTCTATTTGAGCTGTAGCGCCGTTGGAGAGAGAGAGCATATAGTCCGAATCGATGTTGGCCCCTCTGCTGTGAGATCTAAAGTCATTTATCGATTGTTTGTGTGTCTTTTTGTTCAGTACATGGTCTATTTGATTTCTCTCTGAACTTCCTGGTCTCATCCATGTTATTTTGTGTATTTCTTTGTGTTTATGTGACGTGCTACTTACAGTTTAATATATATATATATATATATATATATATATATATATATATATATATATATATATACCCGGTATTTAGGCGTTCCACGCCCTTCCGGTAGGGATCTATGGAGGAGTATCACCTAGCCGCAAGCCCTTATCTCTTGCCGTACTGCTCCACCATAGGCCGATCAGATACCAGCATTACAGTTTAATGCCACTGCTAAATTACATAGTCTTTCTACATTATTGTTTGTTGTGTCATCTATGGAATTTGCACCTGCAACCTCTCTGAAGCAATTTTCTTTGCCTATTTAGGCGTTAAAATCTCCTATAAGGATTAAAATATCTTCTTCCGGGATTTTTTTGATGATCGTTGTTTAGGTAATTATAATACGGTACTTGTCTCTTATTAAAATAAATTTCAATAATTTATTTTCCGTCTTAAATAATATATTTTCGATAATAATTTAAGGTTGATCAATAAGTACTGCAAATAAAGCCTGTTGATTTGTTTATAAGAAATAGTATTTTTACAAAAATGTCCGAAGCTCTCAAAACAGAAGATCCCGTTAACTTTCTTGCAATTGACCATATACGAGGTTCTTGTTGGTCGTCTTCGAGGTAGTTCTATAAAAGGTAGATTAATGCACAGTCGAGAGGTTTTAAATTCTTTTTCTAATGGAACTCATAATTTATTAATAGAACACGTCGGATAAGAAGATTAACAGAATTCTTTAGAGGATCAGCGAGAAAAGCTGTTTATATTTGTAGTGTATAACAAATCGTGGATCGAGAACTGTGTGTAGACCAAACTTATTTCGGTGAATAAAATGATATATCAGTAAATCAATTTATAGTTTCCGTTGGTGCCATTCTAGTTGTTGCTTAATAATAATAGGACTTGATAAACATTATATTTTTAGACCATTGATATATGCCCACCATAGCAGTGACAGCCGGTAAACTTTTTGACAACATAAAACTAGGATAAGAAAAAATAATTTTCGTATTATTTTAACCTGTACAGCTGTCACTCACTCACTACAGCAATATAATAACTTTTGACTAGTTTACACATTTTTTTTTAATTTAAGTTAAAAATACACCGATTTTATCTAATTACAATGTCAGTAATAATGTATTAACAGAATTCAATGTGAAATAAGGAATTTATTTAAAAAAAATGGGAAAATAGAAATAAAACAATATGAGGAACAAAAAAAAAGGATAGTAGGGCCACATTAAAAAAGTTTGACTCTATAAAATAGTAAATAAAATGAAAGTGTATAGGCAAAAAAAAGGAAACTAAGAAAAACTTAGTTAGTTAAAATTAGTACTGATAAAATTAGACAAAAATGAGAATGTAGAGAAATTATCATAGAATATAGAAAATATTCAAATTTCTTTGATCTGCGCCACAATGCATGGCTATTTTAATTCATCATCACGTTTTTTTACGTGGTCCGTATTGGGGTAATAGGGTACCCACCCCTTAAATAGGCAAAATGCCCTCATTCCCAAAATTCAATTTTTTTACTTTTTTTACGTTCCACGTGATTAAAAACTAAGACTAAACGCAATTTTAGTTGGGTAAATCCAGAAAAAGCCCCGAATAAACCTTGAAAACCTGGTTTTACGCATAAACGATAGTCGTATTTGCTTCTTAAAGGCCCGAGAATATTCTTTTTCACATATTTTTTGAATATGATTTGGATAAGCAGTGAATCATGTTGCATCGACCCAAAAATATTGTTAACCCCGCAAAAACTCGCAAAAGCCCTTTAAAACCCTGAAAAATATAGTTTTTTTGGAGTTTAAAGGAGATTCGTCCAATTTTTAAATTGCATAAAGAACTGTTACTTTAAATTATATATAACCTATAAAAAAACCCTAATTTGATCTGTATTTATTTATTTATTCACATAAAACGTAAAAAAAAATTAAAAAACTTATTTTGTATCGATCTCAAAAATATTATTAACCTTACAAAAACTAGCGAAAACCCTTAAAAACCCTGAAAACAATAGTTTTTTGGAAGTTTAAAGGTGTGTCTTCCAATTTTTGAATATACTAATGGACTCATTTACTTAAAATTATATACATATCCTATAAAAAAACTTTGATTTGATTAATTTTGTAGTCCATAAATGGGGAAAATTCCCAAAAATCCCTAAAACAGTTTTTTGAATTTTTGAAAGTGGCGTAACTTACGGAATACATTTTTTAGTTCAAAATCAATTTTTTGATTAAATACGAAAATACAAAAAAAGTTATACAAAAAGTTACATTTCGAAAAAAAAAAGTGCATTTTTAGGTTATGTACACTCAAAATATGGGTTTATAAAAATTAAATCTGTTTCGTAAAAGCCACAACTATGCGTGTGAATTTTTAACAAAATTTAAAGTGATTGCATCATATTAAAAAAAACTAAAAACGAAGAAAGACGTTTTTGTTGGAACGTGGAGGGGAAGGAGAGTGGTGGGTTAAAATTGCACATAAAGTCTTACATTTTAATCAAAAAAAAATTATACGAAAAGTTATATTTCGAAAAAAAAGTGCATTTTTAGGTTATGTACACTCAAAATATGGGTCTATAAAACTTAAATATGTTTCGTAAAAGCCACAACTATGAGTGTGAATTTTTAAAAAAACTTAAATTGACTGCATCACATTAAAAAAAAAACTAAAAACGAAAAAAGACGGTTTTGGTGGAACATGGAGGGGGAGGAGAGGGGCGGTTTAATATTGCACATAAAGAGTCTTACATTTTAATCAAAAAAATTATACGAAAAGTTATATTTCGAAAAAGGTGCATTTTTAGATTATGTACACTCAAAATATGGGTCTATAAAAATTAAATCTGTTTCGTAAAATCCACAACTATACGTGTGAATTAAAAAAAAAAAAACTTACAATTGATTGTATCACATTAAAAAAAAACTAAAACCGAAAAAAGACGGTTTTGGTGGAACGGGGAAGGGGAGGAGAGTGGCGGTTTAAAATTCAAATTTTAATACTATAATAATATAAAATACTATAAATAAATATATAAATACTATAAATACTATAATAAATATAAACTATAATAAATAAGTATAAATTTAACTTAAATTTTAATCAAATAAAATGTAAAAAATAAAAAAATTGAATTCTGGGAGTGAGGGAGTTTTGCCTCTCTTAACGGGCTATGCTATTATCTATTCCCAATTATTCTCTACGACTACAAGAGCTCTCTCCCAACCTCTCGCTAGAAAAACGCATCGATTCTTTAAAAATGTACATTTTTAAAAATAATGATACCACATATTACCTGGACCCAACGAGTAACAAACACAGAAGTTTTAAATAGATTGCAGAAGATCAAAGAGCCGATGCCAACAATCAAAGAGCATAAGCTAATGCACTTGAGACACATAATGAGAGGCGATTAATTTGAATTACTTCGACAGAAGAAGCATCAGACGACAGCGCAAAAGATGGACTGATAACTTTCGAAGAAGAGAATCGACGGAAAAATTCAAGAAAAAATGTCAATGAGAAGAAGTTGAATTCCTGGCTTATGGATCTAACCTAGCAGCGAAATATCATCACAAAAATTTTAGAGAAGCCAACTCAGTTTAACCATAGCCAATACCAAGGTAGACCGTACAATAAAAAGATGAAGACACTCTAAAGTCTACGTTTTTTGTTACGCGTGCGCACATCCGTTTGATTTTTAACTGAATCTGCTTCTTAAGTCTCTAAAAATGAATACTAGCGTTTAATGTACACCTGTACAGAGTCGTTAGTAGTTAATTTGTGCAAACATACTGTATACGTATTCATCTGATAAATTGCCTTACTCGGTCTGACACCCACACATGTCTCTGTTTAACCTCTTTAATGAAATATAGCTGATTACAAAGAGATATGCTTCGGAAAGTGTCTAGTGTAAATCAACCTGAATATATATCAATAGAACGAGTTCTAAAACCCCCATGTTCTCCTTATTTAGCTAAGTAGCTTTTAGCTGGCGGGAAGCGATGCATATCATTTCTTTCCATTAAATCACATTGACAACCGGTATTGATAAAGTGTGACCATAGGCAAAGAATAGGCTGTACGGAGTACTAAATACTTTGAATACTATTCATGAGTAGCGCGAGTCGCAATAATAATACTTTTGCCGACAATAGAACCCATTAAACTGTTCTTCAATGGCTTTTTATTCCATCCGACCACACCGAGCTATAAATATTTATATAAAAAATCGGATACCTCTATATGCTAATAAGCACGCGATGTAGGTATCTGGTTTTAACGATGGAAGGACGAAGAACTACATAATCAGTGTTATTCATAGACATTTTTTAAATGCAGTTATTTCCGCCATTCGGTTAAATACAGATTCAAGTTATATTAAAAACAATAAAGTTTTATATTTTTGCATTTGAATATATATATATATATATATATATATATATATATATATATATATATTTATTTATCTATTCTGCAATATCTGGTATTGATATGAAAAAAGAAACAGCGCGAGGAAGCTAAAACATTGAAGATATCACCAAACGATTCTAAATAAAGTATATTTCACAAATTAGCGATTATTTTGGATTAGGTTTGAAATCTTTGACTTAAACGGTCCAGTGTGCTGAAAAAGCTTTCAGCAAATTCTCCCAATATTTTAGCACTGTCAAAGAAAAGCGTAAATACGATTTTATCTGATAATGTACTTCACGTTCATTTAGAGAAATATTTATTAGTGCAAAAATAGAAGAAAATTACAACTTATATTTTTTCTAAATTATAGTGGTGAGTATTTACTGATAAAATAATAGTAATAACACTTTAACCAACTGGAGTCTCGTTAGATCAAGTCCTTGTTTGAGCTGGGAATTTGTACGTTCCCTTAAAAATGTACTCCTTTACCTTTATCATTGACCAAGTTTTACAATAATTATAATGTTTATTACTTTACAAGAAGAAATAGAAAATTTCTATCAGACTCTAGAAGACTCTCTGCAAACTGACCAAAAAACAAGAACTTATTATTATCATGGGCGATTTCAATGCCAAAATAGGACA
Source organism: Diabrotica undecimpunctata (assembly GCF_040954645.1). Taxonomy (NCBI): domain Eukaryota; kingdom Metazoa; phylum Arthropoda; class Insecta; order Coleoptera; family Chrysomelidae; genus Diabrotica; species Diabrotica undecimpunctata. The sequence goes on along the minus strand of NC_092807.1, from coordinate 30,851,073 downwards.
AGGTACGGTCGAAAATGTAGTGGAGTCATGTGGTCTTGACTAAGGTTTATATATCCAGGTTTACATATCCAGGCGCAGATGTTTTCTCAGATCAAAGTCTATTGGTTGAAAATATCAACATACGGCTGAAAATAATTCATAAGAAAATGAGGTCCAAGATAGATATAAGACTACTAAAAGAAAATGGCATCGAGAAAAAATTCAAAACAGAGAATAATAAGAATTTTGCGAAAAGTTGAAGACACTACTAGAGGCATAAAAGAACAGTGGAACGAAATGAAGATATCTATTATCACAATTTCGCACGAATATCTAAATTCAAAAAGAGAAAATAAACAAGAAAGGATGACAGATAAAATATTGCAGATGATGGAAGAGCGAAGAAAATTAAAAGGTAGAAATGACAATGAATACAAAAAGTTGCATACGACTATACTAAAGGAGATAAAAGGAGCAAAAGAAGCATGGCTGACGGAGAAATGTACGGAAATTGAAATACTACATCGCAAACATGACGATTTCAATATTGAAAACAATATTGAATCCTCTGTTCTAATTTTTATTCTATGCACTTCTCGTTTTAAAATATCATAATATTAAATAAGATGATTTTAACGAAATAGTCGGTCACAGTAAACATTTGAAAGAGTCCATTTACGTCACGAGGTGGGCCCGTTATACAACACGTAAACTTTATCAATTTTATTAAAATCTATAAAATTAATAAACAAAATAATAAAATTACTTTATTCAATTTTAAAATATCATCTAAATTTTAAAAATAAAGAAAACATACGTGTGAACACGTGTGAAGCTGCGCACTAGTCTACAGTACAGAATACTGTACCACTTTTTTTTTATTATTATAACGGTTCATAATTATCGGAACTTAAACCCAACTGTTGCTGCACCACCTTCGATAATCTCTGAGGCAGTCGCAGTAGGCGTGAAAGCATTGCATTCTATGGTATTATTATTAGACGGAAATGTAGTCTAAGAAGAAGTAACCTTTAAAAATGAATGAAAGCAGATGTTTCTGTTATTACAGGAAAAAGATAATTTTTTGGTATTATTTAACCACGTTTTTGCATTAAGAACAAGAGTTCAGGTATTTCATTAATAGAGATATGATAACCACAACCATAATCGTAATTCGCACACAATACGTGATACTAAACACGCAAATAAAAATTTCCAATTAGCTTTCTTGGTATAAGAACAGATCCATATTTATGTGTAAAAACCGATCCGCTAACCTTAAGTTAATGACAATTTCAAAATGTAAACGAGTAAACTTCATTTATTCACTAGAAAATAATTATAATAATAATGCGCGATAAAAAAATTATTCTATGGGAAAATTTGATCTATAAAAACAAACGTTAGCCTTATGGAGTCGACGATGCAAATATGATGACAATTACGACAAAGAAATCTTAAGTCTTAAGCTTAAAATTATATAAGTTCATTACAATATCAGGTTTTCTATATTATGGATTTCTAATGGACATTAGTCCAGTCGTCAGAGAATTAACTTCTAAAAATTACACGAACAAGCCAAATTTTGCCAAGAATATCAATTTTGGGACCCAAAAATGTTTGTCACACAATCCTACCACCGGGTTTCTCCTTAAAACTCCCACTAACATGGGAAAAGGGTAACAAAAAACATCTATTTACCAAGAATCTCTACTCCGTAGAAAAATTCTTTCAAACAAGAAATATAGCCGAGATAATTTTGAACAAAAATTTTCATTAGCACTTTTGGGTTAGAATGATATCGTTCTCCCACAACGCTTGAAGCGACTGGCGATTTTAGATGTCAGTTACTCGCGCGAAATATATTTTTTAAATAAATTTATATCAACTCGGCGGTAAAAATTCGGTATCTTTTGTAAAGGAAAAAAGTGCGGCTTTCTTATGCCATTTTTGTATTTTACCGCAAATTAGTCAGTCAGTTTTTATAAAGCTGTTAAATAAATAAACGTTGCCTTTTTTTATGATTCTCATGAGAAGTAATAAAATTTATTACTTCTATTGATCGATCACTGTGGAATTTCCATTAATAGAACCTAATATTCAAAACTTATAACATAAAATTTCGATTTTGAGTTTTGGTAACAAATATGGAATAAACAAATAGGAAACTTTTGGAATAAAACTAAACTTGATTTTGTCTGTATGATTTATTGTTATTATGGCTATTGTATTTGTTTAAAATTGGGAAGGTCCCGTAAATAAATATATTGTTGTTTATTTTCCACCCCATAGGTAACATCTCTAAAACATAGGGTATATCTACATATATGATGAGTATGTGAATATAAAATCACTCAAATTATGTGAAAGTACCGCTTATAAATCGAAATTTGCACTTCGATCAGCCAACAGATGATCGGTTTACCTATACAAGCCGCCTTTGCAACGTTGCCAATTCTAATAGCCAAAGTTGTGAAATAAAGATGGCTTTGGCCATCTCTACTTCAATTGGTTGTATAATTTTCTAATATTAGACGATTTTGACAATTATGATAGTTGGTAATTTATTCAAATAAAAACAATTTAATTATTTATTCAAAATGTTTAATTTATTTACGTTATATTCATTAATTTCTACTAAAAAAACACATGACTTTGTACTATGAAGAAAATTGTAATATTTCATCAAAAGAAGATAATAATATATTAAAATTAATATTAAAATAATTATAAATATCAATCTTATTTATAGACATATACAAAATAAACTGATCTTTGCAATACCAGTACGTTCCCCAAGTGCGACAGAGAAAACTGACGTTAAGCAGTCACTCCATCTCTTTCTAATGGGCCGGGTTTATCGACCACGTGACATTCTCATTGGTCATTTAGGTCACGTGGTCGATTACCCGGGTAAATTAGAAAGAAATGCAGGGACTGCTTTGCGTCAATTTTCTCTGTCGCACTGGGGGAATGGCTGGTATTGCAACGTTCAGTCTATTTGTATTTATGTGTCTACGATCTTATTCTAGAACTTTTCAAACCTAACCTAAAATAATATAATAGTCTCCCGTTTTATACCGCTTCGCGGCTTTGGGAGTATAGCAGGGTAGTCTGCTATATCTAGGGCCTACGGTATACAAGGAAGGTAACATGGTATTATTACCCCTGGTTTTACCCAAGGTACTCATTTTTTTTCATTCTGAGTCGACCTGGGGCCTTTAGACATTTTTAAAAATGTCTAGTTGTTCTTTGCCGGCGGTAGGATTCGAACTCCGGACCACCGCCGTGCGAGCCAAGCATCCTACCGCTTGCGCTACGCAGGCCCTGTATATAAATAACTTATTTAAAACGTAACCTAAATAAATTCAAAATGTTATTTATTAAATAACGATGTTTATATATTTTGGTTCTTTTTTGTGCGGAAATAGAAATTATAAACTTTAATTACTCTGCTGTAAATTTAGTAAAGAACTTTCACTGATTTATTTAATCGTTCGCTTTTGTTAATTTGTTATCTGTGTTTCATTTTCCAATTTCCAAGTATATTAAATGTTTGGAGTTTTAAAGCCACATCCAACTATATTTCCACTACTTCCTTGTGTTTTTGTATGAATATGCAAAGACAGACTCTCACTGCAATATATATTCTTCCGCCTTTTAGTGTTCTTGATTAATTCCTACTAATAATAAAAACTTCTCCCCGTATCTTTTTTAGTTTTAGGTTACTGGTATCCTAAACCAAGCTGAAATCATTTGGGGATATGGTTTCAGCTTAGTAAATCATTTTCTACATCAGGGATTCATAAGCCTTAAAATAATATGCATATTGACAGAATATTATCACAAGAATAACGAAAGGACGATCATAAAAACGAGGAATAACAAATTGTAAAGGTATTTATCTATACTGTAGGATATGCCTACGTAAAGAAAGAAGGAGAAGACTTCACAAACTATTTTGTTTGAAAATTAAAAGACGACAGAATTAAAAATGTAATGGTAGAAGGTAAAACCAAATCAAAAATTTTCGAATGAATCTGGACCAATAAAGTCGTTACACAGATGTACTGAATGGTTAGTAGTAGATACATAAACTCTTTATAATCAGTAATTCCATTGGTATAACATATCCATGCTACTTATGAAAACTGATAATAAGAGCAATAGTAAAAAATAAAATACTTACAAAAGAAGAAAACAGAACTCCCAATAAAACACTTAAACTTATACAACAAAAAAAAATCACAATCACTTCTGCTGTTCAAAAATATCAGGAAATACAAGTATCTAAATTCCCACTTAAATGTTGAGAGTCGATTGTAACAGAAAAAAATGTCCAGAAACTCGAAAACCACTCTCACTGCGGTTACGACACCGTCTAATCAACACGTATTATCACTCCAGCGGCTAGCACGTGAATGACTGCCAAAAAACTGTTGATATTGATAATGTGTGTTATCTGTTAAATATGCTACATAACTAATACAATTATTGTACGAGGTTGACGCACTGGAATATTCGAATAATTATCCAGTTTTTGGATACATTATTGAAGTAGATAATGTATGGATTTAATTAAATGAATTAAGTTAAAAATTTTAAAAACCGGGCAAAACAAAAAAAAGGAGATATACGAATCAATAGAAATAAAAAGAAATACTAACGCAATCAATGACAAAAAGATACACAGAATCTTAATAAAATATATTTCAATCTGATTTAAATAATAATAAATCTAACATCATGACAAACTCTTAAAGTTATAACATATTTCCGTTTTACCTTTTTCGGAAATGCCAACGATACGCCCGTGTAAAAATAATATATATTAATGACAGTAAATGACAAATGATAAATGTCATTAATGACAAAGTTTGGGATCGGTATATAGATTATGTTTTATTTGCAACACCGCACATTTCTGCTGAAACAGGGGGTGATAAATCTAAAGGAGCGATCTCACAGAACGTGGAGTGGCGTTCTTCATCGGCGAAGAGGAAAAGAAAATATAAAATATATAAAACACAATATAAAGACGGAAAACAACACAACGTTTTTTTTTTCTCAATATTTGTGGTTTGCGACACCTGGGATAGGGCAAAACTGTCTATTGTAATGCTATTGTCTATACCTCTGATCCGGTTCAAAAGAAAATCGGAAGCTGATGCACGGCGTATTCAACCTTTTGGACGCGGCTAGGGAGGTATGGTCAGTGTCGCGGTAATTTTGGAGTGGTTTAATGAAGTTAAACCTGGAATTTTTATCATTGTATAAACTACCCAACTTCTAAAATTTTTACCGCCAACACTGCTGGCGTACAAGTACAACAGATCTAAACCTCGATACTCACCATCGGAATGAGTCAAATACATTTTGGGGAAGGTCGAGTGTATTTATCAAAAAGCAAATATTTACTAATTTCACAGTAACGTAGGGTGCCAAGCGTTGTCTCCTTTCTGATCGTTAATAGGGAGTTTTTGTAACTACCTAACGTAACGTATCTCCCTATACGTAAAGAACTAACGTATCGAAGAAGATGAAAGTTAAATTGAGAGTTAAAGTTCTGCACGTAACGTAACGACGGTGTTGCCCTCATAGAATTAGTGATAAACTTATAAGTTGTCAGTGCCAGTCTTGTCCTTATCATATAACCCTATTTTTGATATTCAAAATAAATAACAAATATTTTTTTGAACAATTTTTAATTTTGGAGATGGACGCAATAATAAATGTAGGTGTCTTTATGACATAGAAAATGCGCTTCTTCTCCACATCTTGCACGACTATACGGCCGCTTTAATTTAGATACCATATCTGAAGATATACAATATAAAAATCTTTTTCACTTTTGGATAAAATTTCACCTTTCTGGATGATCGTAAGGGTTCGTGTGCTGATGAAATGTGGATGTTGAATGTTGATATTTTGGTCATCGGGTAAGATCTCCTTGTGCATTTGGTTACTTTCGGCTCGATAGGGATGCGTATTAACGTAACGTATCAGTCCGTTAAGTTAGGTAATACGTATCTAGATACGTTAGTTCAACCATTAATGCGCATGCTTATATGTCAAAAAGATACGTTACGTATACGTATTTGCTTGCACAAAAACTCTCTAATATCGATTTTCTGTTTCTCTTTGACGACGTAAACCGGCGAAGAGTGCCATTCCACGAGCTATCTGATTCCGGATTTAGGCGCAACCCTTAATATAAACCCCCATGCTTTGTGTACCGATAAGAATTGGCGGCATAGTTTCTAAAGTTGTTATTACATATTGTAGTATTGATTTATATGTGATTCATGTTGAACAAATGAAATAAACTATAACATCGTTCAATATAGTTCAAAAACCAAAAATATACCATGAGGTTTCCTATCACATAATGAGAACTACTATATATCAAATAGTACACCATAATTAATACAACTTAGACTGCTAGAAGCATTTGCAATGTAGCTTTATCGCAGAATGCTTAAAATATTCTTAGTATAACACATAACAAATCAAACAGTATTAAACACCATAAACAGAGACTTAGAATTTATAACAACGATTAAGAAAATAAAGACTTTTTTCAAAGACTCCACTAAGAAGTGGAGTAGGTAGAAGAAAAATGTCGTGGCATTGCAACATCAGAGCTTGGACGGGCATGAACGTTCAACAATTACTAACAGCAGCGCAGAATAGGGAAGATTTAGTGATGTAGTGATCGCAAACCTCTAGTAATGGGAAGAAGAAGATGAACTTTTAATTATAAAAGATTTACAGTATTGCAAAACAAGTCAAAATTAAAGAACTATGGACCGTCGTACTTTCAAAGTCAAACTAACAAGGATTTTAGATAACATAATTGCAACATCACGAAAATGTATTTTTGAAGAGTTAAGGACTGATGGCCTATCAAATCAACGTGACAAGATATGTGTAAACGATATACTATACGGCATAGGTAATAAAAGTAGTAATAAAAATAGTATAAAAGCAAATATAAAAAAGTATAGAAGTATAAAACATTTGTGTATAAAAAAACACTTGTAATCACGTAGGGTTAGTCAGTGATATTTATGAATCAACAACAAACAAACAAGCTACCTGTGAGTAACTTATCATTTTTTGAAACCTTTAGTGTACCAAGAAAAATGAATTTTTCCAAAGCTTAATGTTAGGAAACATTTATTAGATAAAACAATTTTATGAACACACATAGAATGAGTGAATATCTATTTGCACTGACGTAGTTCTCTTCTAGATTTCATCATAATCCAAAAATTGCATAATTTATTTCGCAAAACGAAAAAAGGTAAATTTTCTGGTAAACATTGATATAAATTCGGTAAAGATTTTTACAAATAAAAATGATACGTTTGGATATATGTATATGAGTAGAATAATAAACAATAGTTTATATTGAAGGGGCAATAAGAAAAAAGCAAAATACCAAAACAAATATCTAATAAATTATTATTTAGTAGATATTTGTTTTGACCTGACCTTTTTAACACCGAAGAACAAGGCGTGATATGGCAATTGCGCCGTGTGTGAGCTTACTGTGACTCAACTTATGTCATGTAAGATACTGGAATGTAGATCAGCAGGAAGATGTTAAAAATATTAAAATTTAAAATCAGATATAGATACTGAAAAATAATCATGACTTTTAAATTAACAGAAAAAGAAGAAGGAAAAGAAAATTAATAAAATTAATAATGATGATATTAAAAGATACGCAATATAAAGTAAAAGTGACATATAACTTGTTAAACAAAGGATTACAACAAAAAAATTTCCTTGTGATAGAAGAACAGAAATAAATTATGGGAGGACAAAACTCATGGGAATAGAACTTTTATTAAAAACATATCAAGAACATTTTGAATCTGGGTTTTAAAAAAACTAATAGAAAAAGAACTGTGCATATGGGAGTGCAAAATGTTGTGTATAATCTATGGCTAGACAAAAAGATAGAGTTTGGGAAAAAAGGATCAATAATGAAGACAATTTTAATTGAGAACCTAAAATTACATTAGAACGCGAATGTTAAGATGGAAGACGATAATATGGTGAAATAAAAAAAATCTTAGACGAGAGATTGCTAAGTTTTAGAAGAAGATGGAAACCAAGAAAGAATTATATGGTGAGACACAAGAAGAAAAGACACGAGGAGTCGAACAAGATCTAAAAAATTGGAAAGAGGAAAATATAAAGGGAAATTGAACAACTAGCCTTTGCTTAATAGACCTATTCCACTGTATATGTAATGTTCTCTATCATACTTATAAAAACTAACTTAGTTCTGTGTTTTCTTCAAAAAACATGGTTCCAGAGTTGAACTTCTACCAAATTGACAGCTACATATTCTAGTAAGATATTCTTTAAAATTTTCTTTATAACTTAATCTTAATTAAAGATAACTTACTTTAAGACTTATATGACATCTATATTTAGAAAATGAGATAGAAAACGATGCAAAAACTACAGAGGAATAAGCGTAATATCATCAATAGGAAGATTATATAGGAATATACTGCGAGAAAAGATAGAGCAAGCGATAAAAGGCAAAATCGAGGAGGATCAGGCAGGCTTCACGGCAGGACGATCATGCATAGACCACATATACATACTGGAACAACTGTTCGAAAAGAAAAAAGCAAAAAATAGTGTTATACATTTAGCATCTGTGGACCTGAGAAAGGCGTATGACTCTGTACTAAGGTCAGAACTATGGGAGGCAATGTACAAATTAAAAATACAGACGGAACTCATAGAAGCTACAAAAGCTCTGTATAAAGAAAATAAAGTGTACATTAAAATGTGAACAAGAATCATAGGAGATTTCACCACAACAAAAGAGTTCCTGCAGGGTTGTTCTACATCTCCAACCATATTCAAAATATACTTAGAGAAAGCCTTAACTACAACTACTAAGCTGGAAAAGAAAATTCGAAGGCATGGGAGTACCGGTACGAAACGAATACCTATATACGTTAAGCTTTGTAAACGACCAAGTAGTGAATCCACAAGACCAAGAAGACATCAGTTGCATGATGAAGAAACTACAAGAAGAATATACCAAGGCTGGCATAGATATTAACCTCGCGAAAACAGAGTACCTATCTACCTAAGTGAAGAAGACATAGAAGATCTACAGATTGACGACAACGTAACAATCAAAGGAAAGGATAAATTCAAATACTTGGGGTATATAATCAGGAAAAAGTCAACAACACAGGAAGAAACTAAGCAAATATTAGGACAAACAAGAACAGCAATCCGATAAATTAACTCAGTGTGGTGAGATAGACACATAAATATGAAGACAAAAACACAGATTTATACAACATTAGTGCAAGGTATTATGACATATGGGGCTCAAAATTGGATTATAAACAAGAAAACAGCAGTAAGATAGTAGCAACAGAGATGGAATGCCTGCAAAGATGCTGCAGAGTAACAAGAATGGATGGAATGGAATGGAATAGGAGAAGTACTGACGAAATAAAGCAAAGAACATCAATAGAAACAGACATACTAACATTTATAGAACAAAAAAGACTATAGTGGTATGGACATGTAAGAAGAACTAGCGACAACAGATGGATAAAGAGAATAACCGAATGGAGCCCCATAGGAAGGAGGAAAACAGGATGACTCCGAAGATCCTGGAGGCACGAAGTAGACGACACCATGAGTAGGAGAGGTCTAAACGATGGAGAATAAGATAGCAGAGAGAGATGGAAACGGTTGAGTGAGGGAAGGCAGTGAATACTGTAAAATCCCTGAATATATATATATATATATATATATATATATATATATATATATATATATGTATATTTACTTTAAGATTGAACTGATGATACGTATGGACTCATACACGAAACGTTTTTATTAAAGGATGAAATAGCAAGATTCGTTGTTTTCTTCTCCACTTTTGTGACCGATAACCCTCCCACAAATATACTTTTGAACTAAATTTCAGCTACTTTATCCTTTTATTAAAGACATTTCGTGTATAAATTTATACACATCATCAGTTTCTCTACAAATTAGTTAAGTTAGCAAACATTCATAGAGACAAAAAAATCGCACCTGGTTTACCTTACAAATGATATGCAGTATAGTAAGTTGGAAGTAAAAGAAATAGCTTAATTTATGAACCATAAAGATCAAAAATACAAAACGTTCAGTTTTAGGTTAGAAAAAACAGAACTAAGTCAGTTTTGTAACAGATAAAAAATGTTCTAAGAAACTAAGAACAGTGTTGTAAAAAAAACTTTGATGTAAGTACAAATGGTACTAACATGCGTTGGTAGTAACAGAACAAAAACTATCCAAAATGGAAGATAAACAAAGTTTCAAATTAGTGCTGATATTATTAAATAATATATTACATTACAATACGACATTACTATGGTTTATATTTAACAGGTACCTAACATTATTTAATAGGCTTGTTAAAAACAGTAAATGACAAAGTAATGACTTTGTCATGGTAAAACATTTGTAATGGTGAGATACCATTAGTTATTACCATATATGTCACTTTTAAGGATGTCAATATCGATGGCTATACAAAAAAAAATTGAGAAATTTGGTCTTAAAATTAGCTGACCAGTGCAGATAACATAGTCACAAATTAAAAAAGCAGATTTGAAATACATGTACACAATCTGGTTGAAGTAAAAGTTTGAATTTTTTGGAAACATGCAACAAAAGTTATTTTTTGTTGAAACTTTGAAATATAAAACAGATTGTCAATGTTCCAAAATCGTTAAATAATATCACATGCATACGTTGGTTCTGTGACCACATGATTGTGAATTTTTTAACCAAAGCCTAATTCTACTAAACCATAAACATAAAAAATAAAAGTAAATGCTCACTACCGTACATACCGAAAACCCCTAAGAAATTTGTTCAAATTTTTTAGTCATGTTCAAAAGTTTTATTTTATGACAGTGATGTGTGGAAAGACTTGATTGCATCATGACTAAAACGTAAAAGCTTATGTCTCACCGTAGAAATACAAATAACAACGTGACAAAATAAGGTGATTCCCTTTATCCCTTTATCATTAACCTGTTTATTCAAAATTACATAAAACATGATGTTATGATATGGATACATAAGTAACCTATTTCTATACGGTGTACTTAACTGTTATTATGAAATTTAAGGATATTTACAAATAGTTCTTCTAATTTTTAGTAAACAGTATACCTTTACCAGTTACCTACCTTTCATTAGTACCAAACAAAGTAGTAAACAAAGTAAAGTATGGCAAACAGACAGTGGAATATGGGAGCAGGTTATTAACAACATATTGTTTGTAACTAAAGAATACGAATAGCGAAAATATTTGGAAGAAAACGAGAAAGAATATAAGAATGTTACTATGTTACTATTATTATCCAGGTTTTGAAATTACGGAAAATCTTAGAAAAACGATCTAATTTTTAAAGAGTAATGAGTTACCAATGTAAGAGTAATGACAAATAAAATAAGAATTACATTGGATTTTGTAGAAATAATAAACTAAAAATTAGAGCAAAAAGAGTTAAATCTGAGCAGACTAAATAAGCCGAAAGGACCGGTTCAAAGAGAAAAATGGTCCGATATTCCAATACTTAGAATATTTAAAAAACTTAACGAACAGGAATTAAACTTGTTATAGATTATGTCATAATATAAACATAAAATATGTTGTAGTAAGTTTCTACTTACATAATTTAACACTTATTTTCACTATACAGCACTATGAAGACAGATGTGTTAATATAAAAAATTTAAATATGCCTATACACCGCAATCACGACATCTATCACGCACTAGCACTCCGACCGACTTCAAACACACGAATAATACGAAAACCTTGAATAAACAAACGTAACCATCGGTTTTGCGACTATTTATCGTAATTTAACTTAATGATACTATTTACTTAAAGTGATAAGGATAATTTCTACATGAGTATTTTCTTTTACATGCCTGTTATTGTCTACACGACAGTAGCGGGCATTGCATACTAATCTGAACATCGAAAAGTAGTAGTAGTAGTTCTCATAGTTTTCTATTTTCGATTGAACACGCATCTAGGAGAATTAATTTAGTTTTAATTTAAGCCGGTGTCACGTTGACTTAGCATGATGCGATTGAAGGAAGGCTGATTGTATTCAGATTCAGATCGTAAGGAGATCGTGCCAAATACGACATAGGGCAATAAAAATTCCAGACATAGTAGGAGAGGTAGTAATTAATGTTTTTTTTTTATTATTTCACACGGATTGTTCACCTCTACAACCTACATTATATACAAAGTTTAAAAATAAAATATATTTATCACGTTTACTCAATCTGACGTCGTTTTCTGTCTTTTTTAACGTTATATATTTATATTACTATCCTGTTTAAACAATCTGACGTCGTTTTCCTTTTTTATACCGTTATATATTTATATTATTATCCCCTTAACTCAAATTCACGTCGTTTTCGTCTTCTTTTACCGTTACGACTGCCATAGTGACACTGGCTCTTTTTCTATGTTATTAGTTTCCAATTAAGCTAAATTGAACAATTATATACCCTCTTAAGTAAATAGTCCAGTAACTCGGGCGAAAAATAGGAACTCACCTCCCAAAGACTGCATGCATTTAGCTGAAAATTTGGATTTAAACTTGTCCTACCCTCATTTGCAAAAAGTTATATATAAGCGAATGTGCTTTTTGTTGTAGAGGGGTTAAAACTACCCTTAAGTTAAAAAATAGGAAAACACATACTGTTACAAATTTACAACCCTTAGAAACCACCGCTTATGAATTAAAAGTAATAACAATTCATTCATCGCCTGTGAAATGATGTTTTATTGGTTTTAAATTTTTAACCACTAGAAAGCGTCCCGTTATACAAATAGTTAAAAAGCCTATTTAGAGTTTAAATTGTTTTAATTTCCATTTAGATAACTAAAAATTCATTTTTCGCTTATGAAACGATATTTTTTTAGTTTAAACTCTTCCCCATAAAAATCCCATAAAAACCCATAAAAATCACCCCTAAAGACGACTACAACGTTAAAAATAGTTTTATGAACATCAAAATTCTAAACTTATTTATTTAAATCCTTTTTAACCCTTAGAAACTACTCCCTATGCTAGTAACAGTACAAAGCACTCAATAATATTTGAATTTTTAATAATTATAAAATATAAAAATACGTAAAAATTATGGTAAATTATGTATAATAATTATCACAAACTGGACATAGACGTTAATAATACACAATTTGGTTTTTGCAAAGGCCTAGGAACACGTGAAGCTCTTTTTTCACTTAATATACTAATACAAAGATGCCTGGACGTCAATCAAGATATATACGCATGTTTTATTGACTATAATAAAGCATTCGATAAAGTACGACAGAAACATTTAATGAAGGTCCTGAAATCAAAGAAGATTGACTACAACGACCTCAGGATCATATCAAATTTATACTATAAACAGCGAGCAAATGTACGTATTTAACGAACAGCTGTCAGAAGAAATTGAAATAAGATGTGGAGTGAGACAGAGATGCATATTTTCGCCAATTCTTTTCAATGCCTACTCCGAAGAGGTCCTGAAAAAAGCTCTTGAGGGTGAAACAGCTGGAATAAAGGTAAATGGAGTTCCCATTAACAACATTAGATATGCGGACGACACTGTGATCTTAGCCGAAAACATTGAAGATCTTCAGAGACTGGTGACCAGAATAGCAGAGTATGGAAAAGAGTATGGTCTAACAATGAATGCCAAGAAGACGAAATTTATGAGAATATCGAAAACTCGGTGTAGGGGTGTAGGGTTGTGTTATAGAGGTAGTACCTTTTATCGGAACGACCACATCGAGCGTCATAGACGGGAGATGGTTCTAGATAACTGGTCCTCATAAGACACCTAACTCTCACTTATGGCTCCATGTGCCACACCCCGGGCAACTGCATTGGTCTGCAGGCTAAACTAAGTGAGGGTAGCCAGATATGGCGAAAATTTCACCGAGTGATTACCGAGTGATACCCTGATGAAGGGCAGCAGCGATCATCAGTACCAGCTCAAGGCGCAAAGGAAATGATCCTGGATCGGCTTAAAACTGGACTACCACAAGCATGACTGGAGCAGTTTGAATGGTTGTGGTACTGCGATGGGGAAGGCAACGGAAAACCACCCCATAAGAATTTCCTAGAATAGTTATCATGGCAATACACTACGATAACAAAAACATTACTGATCATGGTGATCGGATCCCAAGACCCGGCAGGGAAGGATGCACACAAACAAATAGTAGGGCCTCCCTGGTCGTCAGCCAGCGAAATCCCTACGGCCTAAAAAAGGAAGCAAGTCCTCAACACCTAAGGATTGGAACTTGGAATGTACGAAGTATGTACGAGAGCGGCAAAACTCATAACATTGTAAAAGAGATGAAAAGATTAAAAATTGATATATTGGGAATTAGTGAAACACACTGGCAAAACTCTGGACAATGCGATATACTTGGATATAAAGTTTACTATGCTGGAAACGACACAACACATCACAGAAACGGCACCGCAATAATAGTTGCCCCACGTATTAATTCGGCAGTAAAATCTTTCACTCCCCATTCAGATAGAATAATGCTTTTACAAATTCAAGCAACACCGGTGAATATTAACATATTACAGGTATACGCGCCAACGGCAGATAAAGATGAGGTAACCAGCGAAGAATTCTATGAACAACTGGGAAGCCTGATGAAAATGACAAAAAAACATGAAGTAACAATAGTGATGGGAGATTTTAACGCAAAGGTTGGCAGAGGCAAGGTGAATGAGATCGTGGGTAACTTCGGCCTAGGAGAGAGAAACGATAGAGGTGATAGACTTATATGCTTCTGCCAGGAATATAACCTGCTATTAAGTAATACACTCTTCAAGCTCCCCAAACGTCGACTTTACACATGGAAATCCCCCGCTGACTCACCTGACAACATCATAAGGAATCAGATAGATTATATAGCAGTGCCAACAAGATATAAAAACATGATAAAATCATCAAAAACGTACCCAGGTGCCGATGTTCCTACGGACCACAATCTGTTGGTATGCAGAATGGTCATGAGAGTAAAACGGCTCGAGAAAAGATCTAATTTAAACACAATTGATATTAAGAAACTCACTAACCCAAAAACCGAAATAAAAGTACGAGAACAACTAGGAAAGAAAATAAACGACATTAACGAGAACACGTCGGACATAATAGAGAGATGGGATAAATCGAGGGAAGCAATCCAAACAACATGCGCGACTCTATTAAAGCGTGACAGACGAAAGAAGAACGAATGGATGTCTGATGAGATAATGGATATGATGGATGAAAGACGTAAATTCAAGAATAAAAATGAAGAAAAATACCAGCAGATCCACAAAATCATAAGAACGAAAATTCGAGAAGCCAAAGAAAAATGGTTTTCCAACGAATGCAGGGAAATAGAACAATACGAACGAAAATACGACAGTTACAATATGCACAAAAAAATAAAATCAATGACAAACAAGAGGAAATTCAATAAGTCACCCAACAGCATAAAAGATGGCGATGGAAATCTTATCTCGGAGCCATCAACGATCTTAGAAACATGGAAATCATACATAGAAAAATTATTTGCATCTGACAGGACTGATGATCACCTATATGGAGAAGGAGAAACAGGACCTTCAATCCTTAAATCGGAGATAGAAGATGCCATTGCAGCACTAAAAAACAATAAGTCAGCAGGTCCGGACAATGTACCCTGCGAAATATTAAAGATCCTATGTAAATCGGACAAACAGTTCCTTGATAATCTAGTTGAACTTTTTAACAACATATATAATAGCGGTAAAATCCCGGAGAACTGGCTGCAGTCAACATTTATTACAATCCCGAAGAAACCAAAGGCCCAGATCTGTGATGACTACCGGCTTATAAGCTTGATTAATCATGTCACTAAAGCGTTCACTAAGATCATTCATAGAAGAATATATGATAAATGTGAGTCACATATTGATAGATCGCAGTTTGGCTTTCGGAAAGCACTTGGAACTAGAGAAGCAATTTTCGCTCTCCAGGTGCTTATACAGCGGTGTAGAGACGTTGATAAGGACGTGTATTTGTGCTTTGTGGATTTTAGAAAAGCATTTGACAATGTCAATCATGAACAATTGATAGATATTCTGCGAAAGACAGGTATTGACGACAAGGACATTCGAATTGTGGCAAACCTATACTGGGGTCAAACAGCAAGAGCAAAAATTGGCAACGAACTCACTAAAAGTGTGCAGATCAAAAGAGGTGTCCGTCAGGGTTGTATATTATCCCCACTCCTATTCAATATTTATTCCGAAAAAATATTTAATAAATGTATGGAAAATGCAAATGAGGGCATAAAAATAAACGGCGAGTTAACAAACAATATAAGATATGCCGACGACACGGTGATCCTTGCCAGTACCATAGACGAATTACAGCAGGTAATGGAAAGAGTTTATTTAGTTAGTGAGGAATACGGCATGAGCCTCAACTTCAAGAAGACAAAGTGGATGCTGATAAGCAGGAAGCAACAGCCTGCTCGACAGTTACGGATAAGTAACATACTAATTGACCATGTAGAATCTTATGTGTACCTTGGCACCAACGTAAATGCAAAATGGGAACAGGCCACAGAAATTAAGGCGAGAATAGAACGAGCTAGAGCAGCATTTAGCAATATGAAAAAGCTCCTCATAAGCAGGGATTTGTCTCTTCCCCTAAAACTACGACTATTTAAATGCTACATTTTTCCGATCTTACTGTATGGTGTGGAGGCCTGGACGCTGACGGAGACGCTCACGAGAAAACTAGAAGCATTCGAAATGTGGGTGTACCGACGCATTCTTCGTATATCCTGGACCGAACATGTCACCAACACAGAGGTAATCCAAAGAATCGGAAAGGAGAAAGAAATCGTGAATACAATTAAACAAAGAAAGCTTGAATATCTAGGCCACATATTGAGACACGATAAGTACCGTCTACTGCAATTGATTGTCCAGGGAAAAATAGACAGTAAGCGAGGGCCAGGCAGGAGAAGACACTCGTGGCTCCAAAATCTGAGGAAGTGGTTCGGGCTCACATCGGTCGAACTATTCAGAAGCGCCGCAAATAAGATCAGAATTGCCATGTTAATAGCCAACGTTCGCAACGGACAGGGCACTTGAAGAAGAAGAAGATCGAAAACTCAAAGAAATAACGAGAATCTTCTAATAAACGAAACCAACGTCGAACAAGTGGACAAATATGCATACCTGGGAACAATGATTAACTCCACAAATGATTACAATCAGGAGATAAAAATAAGAATAGAAAAGGCTAGAGCAAATTTCAACAAAATGAGAAGAGTTCTATGTACCAGGGATTTAAAACTGGAACTAAGAGTTAGGTTGGCGAGGTGCTATGTTTTTTCGACTTTATTTTATGGAATGGAATCTTGGACCTTGAATGCGACATCAATGAAAAAACTGGAATCATTTGAGCTGTGGGTGTACAGAAAAATTCTGAAAATATCATGGACAGAACACGTCACAAACAAAGAGGTTCTGGGAAGGATGAACAAAGAAATGGAAATTTTAAATTCAATAAAAACAAGAGGAGAGATATACATATTACACGTGGAGAGAAATACACCTTGCTCCAACTGATTATGCAGCGAAAGATCCAAGGAAAGAGAAGAATAGGGAGGCGTAGAATGTCATGGCTGCGCAACCTGAGAGAGTGGTACGGATGTACATCAAATGAACTTTTCAGAGCAGCCGTCTCAGAAGTCCGAATAGCTATGATGATTGCCGACCTCCGCCGCGGAGATGGCACTTGAAGAAGAAGATGTATAATAAATATAGTCCGTATTTTCACAGTAACTGTTTGTCTTGTCAAGTAGTAGTTGGAGTTGTTCATCATTGCTTGCCATAATCACGGTATCACCTGTATATCATATGCTGTTAATAGTTCTTCTGTTAATTATTATTTCTGCTCTTTCAGACAGTAATGCTTGTTCGAAAATTTATTCACTATATTCATTGAATAAAAATGGAGACATAATACCTCCCTGCCTATCTCGTTTCCTGATTTTAATGTCCGAACTGCGTTCGTTATCTATTACAAATTGGTGCTCTTTGATGCAGTAAAGATATATTATTCTTAAGTCCCTTTCATCTATGTTTTTTGTCTTAAAAATTTAAATTAATTTTTTATGTATTGCTTTGTTAAATGCTTTTTCAAAGTCATCGTAACAAACATGCACATCCACATTAATATCTATGCATCTACATTAAAAATAAATAACGCCTCTCTGATTCCTAGTCCGTTTCTGAATCCAAACTGACTATCAACGCTATCATCTATTTCTTCCTCCAGATTTTTATTTATATTACCGTATTATTTTTGAGAATAATTTGAGAATATGACTTATTAATTAGGTTGTTCTGTATTGACTGTAGTCTTTAGCGTTTGCATTTTAAGAGATAGCGCAAAAGGTGGAGAATAACCATTGCTTCGGTATATGTCCTGTTTTGTATATTATGTCAAACAAGTCTACTTTGGTATCTTCGTTTTCATCGTTTATGCATTTTAAGCTTTCTGCTGGGTTTTGGTCAGGACCTACTACTTTGCCATTTTGCTGTTTTTTAATGGCACTTTAATTTCCTCTTTTAATATCTTTAAAACCACACCATCTTCTACTTCTACTTCCATCTGTTCGGTCCTAATATCTTTTAACAACTCATTGATGTATTCTGTCCATCTCTTTAATTTTTCGTTATTATTCAACACAATTTCTCATTGGTATCTTACAATATTCCCGGTTATATTTTTCTATCCTTGTGAGTTTAATCTTTAATTTTTTTGTGTGTCTTGTCTGGTATTTTTCTATTTCTGCGCATTGTTCTTTTAATCATTCTTCTTTTGCTTGCTTAATCTTGTATTTCATTGGTTTATCCACCTTTTTCACATATGATTATCTTTGTTTTTATTTTGGCGTCTTTGTTCCATTAAATCTAAAATTTCCTCCTGCGTCCATTATTTCTTTTTGTATTTGGTTGGTTTCAGAATTTCTTTTTGACTTCTATCTATTTCTGTCTTTATTAATAACCATTTTGTATCTGTTTCAGTATTTTGCGGAATTTGTTCTTTAACATTCATTAATCGATTATTGATTTCATCTGTCAGGAGTTGCCTTAATTTACTTGTATCGATGTGTGCATCTGTTTTTCTTCGTTTTATTATTTTGATCTGCTGATGACTTTTACGTGCATAGTCTTCTCTTTGGCAGTTTAAACAATGTATTCGCTATAACATAAATTATTGTTTTTTCAAAATTCGATACGCCTATTACCCCTTTTATCTATGTTTCCCAGGCCGTATCTTCCCGTAAATTCTTCAACTTTTGCTTTCCCTACTTTTGTAACATCCTGAGTTTTAATGGATTTTAAAACATTGTATATGTCTTTGTACAAAGTTTCAATATCTGGTTTGTACACAGTTGGAGCATAAACTTGTATTATTTTGGGTTTTTTCTGGTATAAGTATAATTATGTTTGATTATGTAAACCGTCTTGACTTCCTGAATCGGGGCTATTGGACGTCGCTGATACCTGATATATTTAGTCTTTTCATTATTTTAACTACACTATGCACTTTTCCAGCTTGATGTAGACTTCTTTGCAAGGTTTTCGCATGTTGATTAATTGTGATTTTCTTCCTCTGTCGAATCTTGTTTTTGAGCTTCATGATCAGTAGAGTGTTTGGTTATGGTTTTTTAGCGATGATGATTAACTAGGGATGCTCTTTGAGCCTTAAATGCATTGGTTTCTTGTTGCCTTATGCATCTTAATGCCGCTGGTCATTTCTGGTTTGGCTTCCTTTAGATGTGATTTTCCATTTCTAGGACAAAAAGGTGCCCTTTCACTCTTCCACCTAAACATGATGGTCAGTAAGTGGGGAATTGCTCATACCAGCAATTACTGGGTCGTCAGAGCCTCGTTTATTATCTAGCAGGATGTACCGGATACCAGACATTGCTGAAAACATTTAATTCTCTTCAGTTTATAACTTTAAAAATACCTTTTCAATTTTACTTCATGTTACGCTGTGCATCAAGAAGAAGAAAAGAGAAGTAGTTGACTTAGGAGCGGAAACGTTGATCATGACAAGGAGAACATTGCAAAAAATCAGGAGTGGCTAATGCTACAGAGAGAATAGCAACACTGAAATGGAACTGTGAAGATCACGATAATACCTACGGAAATAAAGGACGTCCATGAACACCATGGACTGATGATCTAAAATGTTGCCAGAAAAAGTAGATGTAAGAGGCAAAGACATAAACAGATGGAAATTTATAAGGAAGATCTATGTCCAGCAGTGAACATGGGAAGATTGAATGATGATAATGAGTTCAATTTATATTTTATGCTTATTTTAAATAAATGGAATAAAAAAGGAACTTGAATAAAAAATGAAAATAACAAAATACATAAAAGTTTATTTAAAATCATTTATAAAAGGTATATAATTTAAAGTCCGTTTCGGGTTACATCACAAAAAGTTTTCGGACTAAAAAGCCCATCATCAGTGTTTTGTTACTCGGTGCATATAAGTTTAGCCACTAAATATCTGGGTAAAAACCGTTTAGATGGAATAAAATTTAATATGTCTTACATTTTATTTATGTATTTAGTGGCTTAACAGTGTGGCGAGAAACAAAACACTGATGGTGGGCTTTTTAGTCCGAAAACGTTCAGTGATGTAACCCAAAAGCGATTTTAAAATATATACATACCTTTTATAAAAGATGAGGTATTTTATTTTCCTTGTGGAAATTACATAAGTAATATATTTTAGAGCAATTAATATAAAAGACAAAGCTGGACAGATAAAAAACAATTTCTGTAATGTTATCATCTACTTTTTCTATTGTAGGATAGTAATTGATGTTTGAAATGCCAAATTTAAAGAGTGATATTCACAAAATACAAAACTTATTTACAAATATATTTTATCGTACCAAAATTAATTTGTTTATAAGAATACAAAATGTAGTACATGAAGATAACTAAAGATTCACGTGCTCCTTCGTGAACGCTTTTATAACAGTAAACTATCTGCATTTTAAACTGCTACAAAATCATCATGAAAAACAAAAACATGTGATCGAAGTAGTGCTTAATATTTATATTTAATTTTTTTTATATGTGTATATAACATATTCAAAACGAAGTTTAAATAAAACTTATCAGTAAACTGGTGAACAAATATCAGATAGTAAACTGGTGAACAAATATACCTATATGTAATGCACAGTTTTTTAAACAATGAGTTAGGGTCAAAAGTTACTTAAAAACAAACGATGTTTAGAAAAATAGCACATACTCCTATTGACCATTCTCACAATAATTTAAGAAGGAAATGTGACTTCTTTAACGACGTGGAGCTTTTACGGTGCGGAAGCTGTGACTCTTATTCAAGAAATAGCCCAGCACTAAAAATAACTCAAAGAAAAATAGAACGGGAAGTTATTAGGGTGCCCTAATGGATAGTGTTAAAAATAAATATATAAAAAAGAAAAACAAACTTTCTTGATGTAATTATAAAATTAGAAAATATATAATACCTGCAGATACTTGGATGAAAGAAAAAAATGATTATTAATTTAATGCAGGACAAGAGCTGGTAATGATAGCTGAGGATGACCATTGATAAGATGATAGATGGCAGATAAGATAAAGGATAACAATTTTAATAACACAATCCATAGACGGATACGTGAAGAAACCGAAATATCCGATAATCAGTTTGGCTTTATGCAAGGCAGATCAAAAACAGATGCAGTTTTCGTTATAAGGCAGTATGGTATTCATTGATCTTGACAAAGCAAATGATAGAGTTCCTTGAGAGGTTCTATGATGGGCGCCTACTAAGATAAAAGTTCCAAGTGAGTATCTTCGTGAAGATTGTGAGAGACATACATGAGGGAGTAATAACTAGTGATAGCACAGTTGTGAGAAAACAGATAGATTTCATGTAAAAGTAGATCTATACCAGGGTAAGCTTGGTGTTTATTTATTCTTATTATTGTTGAATCAGATAACAGGAAAACTACAGAAAACTAAATGCTGGTAGTTAAAAAGAAAGGGTAACAACCAATGCATGGGGTTAAAATGAGGTAGAAAGAACGCTTAGATGGATAATGGGAGTGAAAAAAGGGGATAAAATTAAGAATGGGTATATTAGGGGAAGTTTGGGCATAGGTTAAGTAATTTACAAGGTCGTGAAGAAGTACGAGAGGCACACCAAAAGACCAGAGAACACCAGGGGAGGAATGCTTAGGCAGGTTATGTCTGTAATGGGGATTAATATTAGCATGAACAAAGATAGAAACTTAGGGAGAAATGTATATATATATATATATATATATATATATACATATATATTATATATATATATATTATATATATATATTATATATATATATATTTTTTTTTTTTTTTTTTTTTTTTTTTTTTTTTTATTATTTTTTCGACCGTACTGTTTTAAATATTGATTTATTATATCAGCAATCGGTCAGGAAATAAAACTCTATTTGTTCAGTCTCAATATTTCGTCACGATTTTGTGACTTCTTCAGGAGAAAACTGTAAATTTATTAGAAGAATTAATGATTATATGTAAACAAAATGAATATTTTTATACTTACAACTATAAGAATTTATTTAATTTTATTCTTATAGTTGTAAGTATAAAAATATTCATTTTGTTTACATATAATCATTAATTCTTCTAATAAATTTACAGTTTTCTCCTGAAGAAGTCACAAAATCGTGACGAAATATTGAGACTGAACAAATAGAGTTTTATTTCCTGACCGATTGCTGATATAATAAATCAATATATATATATATATATATATATATATATATATATATATATATATATATATATATATATATGAATTCCAGGTTACTTTTTTGTTTCCCAATATAATTACTTTGTGGTCTTTTATATTACTCTTTTTACAGCCTTTGCAAACACATATATATCCGAAGTCCTCATTCGTATAAAATTCTAGATCTTTATTCCTCTTTTTATATATAGCCTTTCGTTGGATGTCTTTAGTATTAATAAGTATTATAAGAATAATATTTTGAAAATGGTATCAAATTCGGTTTTGACATTTGTTAAGTAAAGAAACGCGGAATACAAATGGACAAGTCATGAATCAGTTAAGAACGGGGAATAATTGTATCCATTTTTTGCCTAAAAATTCATCGTTTTGTGTTGGCGCAGCGTAAAGATTTTGCTGAGAATATCGCTGCTGTTGCCAAAGATATCGAAGAGGAGCCCGGAATATTGATAAGATGACGTGCCACGCAATTGGGCATTAGCCGTCGGTTCATACGCAGAATATTGGTGAAAGATTTGAAGATATTTACTTACAAAGTGCATAGTGCTTTAGCTGTTAGCTGTTGACCGCCAAACGCGTCCAATCTACACTCGAGCTATCTTGAATCTCAAAAAAAAGGAGAACGAGTTTCACCGAAAATTATCATGAGCGATGAGGTTCATTTTCATTTTAGTGGTTATGTGAATAAACAAAATTATCGTTTCTGTGTCACCAAAAATCCGTGTTTCACGCACGAAGAGCCATTACACCCGCTCAAAGTTATCATAGATACCAAAGGTATTAAAGAGCCATAATTACCGAATTTTTTGTTAGCAGAAAACATGTAATCTTAATAGGACGGTGCAACGGCGTACACTGCTTGAGCCACAACCAACATTGTAAAGGGAGCATCTCTGGGTGGCTAAATTTTTCGTTTTGGTGATTTGCACTGGCCGGCCAAATCACTCGATTTAATCGTTCTAGACTTCTTTTTATGGGATTTTTTAAGTCTTGAGTTTACGTTAACAAGCCTCAAGACCCTAGAAGTCCTCAAGGAGAATATGCGCTAGAAATGCGAGAACCTGTTGCCTGGAGTTCTGGCAAGAATTATAGAAAATGTTATAAAACGGGGCCGTATAGTCATCAATTCTAGCGGCGGCCACCATTTTCCCGACTTAATGAAATAAATTCTAATGGAGTAAATAAACAAATTTCATAAGGCAGAACCATAAGTTTTTCATTAAAAAAAAATGAAAATGAAAATAGAAATGTATCCAATGATTAGTTTATTTCCCATAATATTTTTATTCTTACAATACCTGGACTATATTTTTGATCGCTCACTGCAGACACAATTATTAGTTGTGTGTAGTCACATTGTCTGGCTTTTCTTAACCA
This sequence comes from Diabrotica undecimpunctata, assembly GCF_040954645.1. Lineage (NCBI taxonomy): Eukaryota > Metazoa > Arthropoda > Insecta > Coleoptera > Chrysomelidae > Diabrotica > Diabrotica undecimpunctata. The sequence continues at coordinate 30,826,731 of NC_092807.1, read as the reverse complement.
CAGGAGGCATGGAAAGAAAGATATTGATAAATGAACATATGAACACGCCGATATCATGTATTTGTTTCTTATGGGATGATTGGAATGTCTAGCTAGACTCCTATTATTCGCTGGATTTTTACACGCATCAAGTTGATTTCATATAGAATTTTTCCTTTATTACTTATGCAGGAATGTTAATAGCATGCGTTTTATACTTCTGCAATCAAGCGCAAACTATTAAAATTAAGCTTGTGTTTTTAGGCATCAGCTTAACAAACGGCAACGGCTTTCCAAGACGGTTAATTGACAAGAAATAATTGGAAGCGGCGATATTGCAACTGTAGGTGTTTGGAAAAGATTACTTATGTCTTTTACGAATGCATAAAAACTCTAAACATGATTATATATAATATAATAGAATAGTTTCATAGAATACGTATGAATTCTTTGTGCTTATCTGCAATTGTTATAGATACAGATACCTACAATTGTTAAAACATTTTATATATTCTTTGTTAACATTTTTGTATAAAGTTAATAAAAACTTAATACAGTTTTGAAATGTACAAACTATATTGATTGTATGTGCATAACATAATTTGGTTCTCTATATACACTTATATCTACATAAAATAAATTATACTGGAAAAATTAACCAATAAACAATTATCATTATAATCCACAAGGAAAATGGATTTCCCTGTGGAAGTTGGCAGTATACCATAAATCACAATTTTTTTTTAAATCCTTTATAAAAGGTATAATAATATAAAAATCCTATCGGGCTACATCACAAAACGTTTTCGGACCATTCCATCATCAGTGCTTTTTAGCATTAGGTTTACATGTGTGTATACGATGTGTCTATAGGCCTTCGTCTAAGGGTCTAGCAACCCCAGTGTTGAAGTCCTGTGTTGCCATGAAGTAAATTCAATCTATAACCTAAATATCCTAGATTATTATCAGCAAAAATGTAACTTAAAATTAATTTAACTATATTTAATGGATTTTTATCCAGGTATTTAGTAGCTTCAAACATGTAAACCTAGGGAAGCACTGATGATGGAATGGGCATTCCGAAAACATTTTGTGATGTACCTACCCCGATAGGGTATTCTGTATTAGTCTGTGCTCCCTTTCGTTCGTTTCTCCAAGTCCATAGTTTTCGGTTATATCTTCTGTGATTTCGGCACCAACTTTTGAGTTGGAGTCAATAGTAGCATCGTGTTTTTTATGCTCCAAAGAAATTGGTTAATTTGGATGTAGAATTGCTTAATTTTTTCATCTGGTTTGTCAGCTGTTGGTGTATGACTTGTATTATATTCTTCTTCTTTAAGTGCCGTCTCCCGATCGGAGGTTGGATATTATCATCACTATCTTTACTCTATCTACTGCTGCTCTGAAGAGTTCTATAGAACTGCATTTAAACCAGTACCTTAAATTCTTCAACCATTACACTCTCCTTCTTCCTATACTCACTCCTCCTCTTATGTTTCCCTGTATTATCAGCCTTAGCAGTTCATATCGCTGTCCCCTCATTACGTGTCCCAGATATTGTAACTTTCTTATTTTTATTGTGTTTATTATTTCGCATTCTTTGCTCATTTCTCGCAATACTACCATGTTAGTTTTCTTCTGTGTCCATGCTATTCTAAGCATCCTCCTGTAACACCACATTTCAAAGGACTGTAACTTATTTATGTGTTCTTGTCTTAATGTCCAGCTTTCAAGTCCATATTGCAGTATCGAAAACACGTAGCATCTCAGTGCTCTTACTCTCAGTTCTAATCTAAGGCCTTTGTTGCAGAGAATTGTTTTCATTTTTACAAACGCATTTCTTGCTATTTCTATCCTGGCTCTTATTTCGGTTGTTATATATTGTATTATATTAATATTCAGTAATTCATATCAGTTCAGTTCATATACAAACTTGTGGAAATGTTTCTATTATGGTCTAGACATGCAACACAGTGCACGGTTTATCATCATCATCATCATCATCATCATCATTATTCTGGCTTTATAACCCTACGTGGGTCCTACCCTCCTCAAGAATTTCTCTCCAGTCGTCCCTGTCCATCGCCTTTCTCCGCCAAACACGTATTCCCATATTCCCAAGTATTCACTTGATATTCAAGGGAAATTAATGCAAGTAGAAATTTAAAATATGTCTGGACGTGGTAAAGGAGGCAAAATTAAGGGAAAAGCAAAATCCCGATCAAATCGTGCTGGTTTACAGTTTCCGGTAGGTCGTATTTATCGTCTATTGAGGAAAGGAAATTATGCCGAAAGAGTTGGTGTTGGAGCTCCTGTATACTTAGCAGCTGTTATGAAATGTCTTGCTGCTGAAGTTTTGGAGTTAGCGGGAAACGCAGCGAGAGATAACAATGCCCGTATAATTCCTAGACATTTACAGTGCACGGTTTAGCTTTTAATTATTATGATGTTGTAATAAAAATGAATATATTATGTAAACTATTCGATGAAAACCAAACGGGAGGTAGCAGATTATCGTCCATCAGAATTAGGGTGTGACAAAAACTCTGCCAATGAACTGGAAGAAATAATTACAGAATTGGAATAGTGTATACTAAACGCAGTTGAAAGAAGCGCAATAACTGAAAAAAAACGTAAAAAGGAGATTTCATGAGATAAGCAACGACTTCAGAGAACTGACAAGGGTAAAAATAGGATGTGAAGAAGGGCAAGAAGAACTAGAATTCCAGAAGTAAGAAGAGAAGCAAACCAACAAAAATAGAGATGTGGAAAGACAGCTATAAGAACATATGAGCAAATGCTGGGATGGGTTCGTTCAATATTTGGACCCAACCAAGCTGGCTATTTGGAAGATCTTAAAGATCCTAAGAAATGAAAACAAACCTATTCCACCATTATATGAAGAAAACGGGATAATGTACACGATAGAAAGAAAAGCTGAAGCGATGAAAAATTTCCTGGAAATATAATTCAGGATTAGAAGAGCATTTTAATATCATATTTAGATATGACAGTTTTTGTGGTATTGTTAAAGATTAATCCCATGCTATTACTATCTTACAGGTGTTCGCCCCCACTGCAGATAAATATGAAAATGAAATAGAAGAGTTCTACAATGACATTAAAAAAGCACTAGACAGCACCAATAATAGAGATATAACAATAACAATGGGGGATTTTAATGCCAAATTAGGAAAAGGTAAATTCCAAGACATTATTGGTGAATTCGGACTAGGAATAAGTAACGAAAGAGGGGAAAGACTGACGAAATTCTGTCAAGAGTTTGAAAGGATAACGACAAATACATTCTTTCAGTTATCACCACGTAGATTATATATATGGAAATCACCTATGGAAGACAAAGAAAAAAAATTATTAGAAACCAGATAGATTATATCCTTATCAATAAGAGATACCGTAACTCCATCAAATCGGCAAAGACATATACAGGAACGGATGTGTCATCAGACCACAATCCAGTAATCGTAAAATTCGAAATACACTTAAAGAAAATAAAAAAATCAACAAAATACACAACAAATAAGAACTCTGCTAAAACACCGGAATATAAAAGGAGAACTAACGTTGAAAATTAACAAGGAGTTAAGCAAAACAATAATCAATAATAAAGAAGATTCCAACGAAAAATGAGAAACATTTAAGAACACATTAATGATACCAATTAAAGATAAGCTGAGTAGTCATAAAATCGATGAAGCTAAGACTCCATGGATGACAGATGAGATCCGGCAACTAATGGACAAAAGAAGATCATACAAAAACAAAAATGTAAACGAATACAAAACCACACACAAGGAGATCAGGATAAAAATACGGGCAGCTAAAGAGAAGTGGTACAACGACAAATGTTTAGAGATAGAAAAACTCCGGAGAAATCATAACAGTTTTGAATTGCACAAAAAAATTAAAGAATTAGCAGGTATAAGACGGTCCAACAATAGTAGCACCCTGGTTGAGACGAATGGTAAAATAATATCTGATATTAAAGGTAAACTAAACAGATGGAGCGAATACGTCCAAGAATGTTTGAGGACGACAGAGCACAACAAGGATATATTATAACTAAGGATGAAATAATACATGCAATAAATCTGGCAAAATCTAATAAAACTGCGGGGCCTGATACAATTCGAACTGAAATAATTAAATTAATATCACAAGATCAGATCAATGTATTAGTAGACTTATATAATATAATATAATATACTATATATAATACGGGTATTATTCCGAGAGATTAGCTCGAATCAACATTAATTACATTACCAAAAAACCTAATGCAAGAGAATGTAATGACCACCGTATAATTAGTCTAATTAGTCACACACTAAAAATATTCTTAAAAATTATCTATTTAAGAATTTTCAGAAAAGTGGAACAAGATATCACTGAAACCCAATTTGGATTTAGGAATGCCATGGGTACACGAGAGGCATTATTTGGATTTAACGTCCTCATACAAAGATGTATGGATGTAAACCAACCACTCTATGTTTGTTTTATTGATTACAATAAGGCGTTCGATAAGGTCCGACACAACCGTCTTATACAGTTACTTAAAGATAAACACATTGACAAAAAAGACTTAAGAATAATAACTCATCTCTACTTTAACCAAACAGCAAAAGTCAGAGTAGGTAAAGAACTGTCGGAGGAAGAAGAGGTAAAAAGAGGCGTAAGACAAGGTTGTATACTCTCCCCCCAATTGTTCAATCTATATTCGGAAGAAATAATTAAAAAATCACTCGAAAATGTAACAATTGGAATAAAAGTCAACGGCAGATCCATTAACAATATCAGATATGCCTATGATACTATACTAATTACAGAGAATATACAAGATCTACAGACACTTTTAGATAATGTAGTAAATGCTAGTGAGGAAAGCGGACTAACGCTTAATGCTAATAAAACAAAATATATGACAATTTCCAAAACACAACAAGACATTTTAAATATAAGAGGGGTTCCAATAGAAAAAGTAAAAAAATACAGATATCTTGGTACAATTATTAATGAAAATAACGAGTATACAGAAGAAATAAAAATGAGAATTTGACAAGCTAGAGCAACATTTAATAAGATGAGAAAAGTATTATGCAGTAGAGACCTTAGTTTGCAACTCAAAATAAGAATATTACGTTCAGATGTGTTTTCGGTGCTGCCGTATGGGGTGGAGGCCTGGACCTTAAAGAAAGAGGTGAGCGATCGAGCGAAGCATTCGAGATGTGGACCTACCAAAGAATATTAAAAATAAGTTGGGTAGACCGAATAACAAATGTTGAGGTCCTCAGAAAGATTACAAAGGAAATGGAAATCATGAATACGATTAAGATTAAAAAGTTACAATATCTCGGCCACGTTATGAGAGGGGATAAATATGTGTTGCTACAAACCATAATGCAGGAAAAAATACAGGGAAAACGAAGTATTGGAAGAAGACGCATTTCGTGGCTCAACAATCTGAGAAAGTGGTATAATTGCAGTTCCGTAGACTTGTTCAGAGCTGCAATCTCAAAAGTGAAAATAGCTGTGATGATTACCAATCTCCTTAGACGAGACGGTACCTAAAGAAGAAGAAGAATTATTATCTGCTGACAGATTTTTCAGCTTAAGTTGATTTTATGTAATTAAGTGAATTATTATCCCATAAAGCAGTCCCAGAACCGCTCATCTCTGAATTGTCATTGTAAGTAAGATAGAAAAATTAAATTATACGAAGAATTTTGTTCTCAATATAACAGAAACAATATAATTTGTTTACTGTTAAAACTTGTATTTTGAAAACGATTTCCGAGCTGGAAGTCGAAATGTAAATAAAGTATTTTCAATCTTACAATACCACAAGACAATTGGTTTTGAACCCTTATAAAATAAATATGTTTACCATTTTTTATCCATTAAATATATTTAGAGAAAGTTTAGAAAGTTTTTGGTGTTTACTTTTATTTGAAAGTCTATAAAAGAAACAAGTCTTTATTTTGAAAGTTAAAAAATAATTAAAGCATGGTATTTATGAGTCATGGGCATTTTTATTCAAATATAAAACTCATCTATCATTGTTATTTCTAATTAGGGTTTTAGTTTTATTATGGCTAATGACATCAAGTATAAATGATAAACAATTTTGTTTATTAGTAGTTGTTTTTTAAACTTTATTCCTAGTAAAAATCCCGCTTTATTGGATCGAAATAATAATGCTAAACTAAAATTTAGATCCTAAAGATTATTTCTTTGTCCATTTGTCCATTCGTCCGTCTGTCCAGTCTTAGATTGAAAAAAAATGTAATAGAGAAAAACTGACGACGGATTCCGATTCAGCACTTAAAGAGATTGCGGTAAAAATTGACAAAACGAATTCCGGTTTTGAATTTTGGGATTTCAAAAAGATAAAAAAATTGGAAAAAAAAATGTTTTAAATCAAAAATGTAGCTGAGATAATTTTGAACAAAAATGTTTATTAGCACTCTTTCTGTACAAGAACCATCCTCCCAACAACGCTTGAAGCGACCGGTGATTTTCAATGTCACGTACACGAGCTAAATCAATTTTAAATAAAATTTTTATCAACCGTAAAAGTGTTAAAGAGTAAAAATTCGATATTTTTTGATCAGAGTGCTCTATCGACAAATATCACAATGCGTTTTAAAGGTGAAAAGTTTAGCTTTCTTATAAATATTTTGTATTTTGTCGGCAAATGAAGTCAGTTTAAATGTCAAGGATAGGATAGGAAATGAGGAAGAAATAATATTAACTATCAAAAGACGAAAATTTGAGTACTTAGGACATGTGATGAGAGGGAAAAAATACGCATTATTACAACTTATTATGCAAGGCAAAATCCGAGGAAAGCGAAATGTGGGAAGACGAAGAATATCCTGCCTTAAGAACTTAAGGGAATGGTTTGAATGCAGTAGTGCAGAACTTTTTAGAGCGGCAGTCAACAGAGTCCGTATAGCCATGATGATTTTCAACCTTCGATAGAAGATGGAACTTAAAGAAGAAGTCAGTTTCTTTTTTTATTTAAATTAATGTGCCTCGGCTGCAAAGACCATTGACACAAACAATATTGTGTACAATAATAATTACAAAAAGTACATATTACTAATTGCTACAGTTAATATATAAGCTTAGAACCTATGACTAAATATTACAACAGTTTTATCACTAAGTTATAAGTTAAAGGTAAAGTACATGGAAAACAAGGGGTCATATTCTGTTGAACTACTGAATATCTTTCAAGAAACCAATTAGGTTAAAGACATGATCGGGTGAGTTTAGAATGTCTTTGATATTTGACTTAAGTTTATGTTGCATTCTGTGTTTTACGTACCGGGGACACTCGATCAGAATGTGTTTCACAGTGAATACACTTGAGCAGATTTGGCAATTGGGCTTCGGCTCGGACTTCATTTAAGTATTCATGTGTGAGTCGGGTAAGTCTTATTTTTAATTTTCGGATGATAGCTTTTTCTTTTCTAGAGATTGTAGGATGTTCAAATTTTTCAACAGTCTGCCGGATCTCATGTAATGCACTCTTGATTGTGTTCCAGTGGGTTTGCCAGGTATGATACTGTTGTTGCTTGAATATTTGCTTTAGGTCATTACGGATTTGAATATGTTGGACTTTTGAGGATTGACTGTTTACACGAGAAGCTTGCTTAGCTGCTTGGTCTGCTTTTTGCGAGTGCACTATAATTCTTGGATAATGGATTTCTTGAACTAAGGGATGCTGAGAGTATAGACTTTTTATCGAGTGTAGTGACGACACGGAGTCTGTGCATATTGCTTGGTTTTTATCATCAGTTTTTAGTTTTTTAAAAGCTTCTAGTATCGCATAAAGTTCTACAGTGTATACGCTGCATAAATTCGGTAAAAAAGATGATTTTATTATTTCATCATATGTTTTAAGGGCACATCCAACACCTGCTTTGCTTTTGGAGGCATCTGTATACAGAATTTTTTGGAATTGGTTCTTGCTTATGATTTCTTCGAAGTATTGCCTTATAAGAAGGTTTGAGGTTTCATATTTACTGTATTCTAATAGAGGAGTGATTAAATGTGGGATTGGTCTATTCCAAGGCGGAGTATCCGGGATTGAGAAGGGATGTGTTTTAGTAAGGTCGATGGGTTTTCTTAGTTAATTTCTGGATGTCTATTATTGATTGGATCCTTTGCGGGGTCTCCACAGGCGGTGTTGAAGTAATTAAATGGTAGACTGTTAGACGAATAAAAGTGTTAAGCACAGAGTTCAGTAGCTTTAAGTCAGATTTTGATGCAGACATGTATATGAAGCTGCCGTAGTCCAATTTTAAGCGGATTAAAGCTCTCTCTCTCTCTCTCTCTCTCTCTCTCTATATATATATATATATATATATATATATATATATATATATATATATATATATATATATACATACATATTAAGTAAGATGGTTTCGCTTGCACCCCATGTGTACTTTGATAGTGACTTGATGATATTAAGTCTCTTCATTGCATTGCCCTTTACTACACTAATATGCTGTTTCCAAGTTAGCCCACTGTCAAATGTTAAACCAAGTATTTTGTGATGAATAACTAGTTCCAATGGAGTTCCATTAAGGGTGATAATTGGACTTTGGCTGCAGGGTCTTCTGCTAAACCGTATTAATTTCGACTTAGTGGTTGATAGAACTAATCCGGTTTTTTTGGACCATTCGCTAAGTTGATTTACAGCGGTCTGGAGCACGTTGCATGTGGCAATTGTACTTTTTCCCTGACAATATAAAATAAGGTCATCTGCGTATATTAAGTGCTTGACTGGTGGACAAATACTGGAACAAATATCATTTATTGCAAGAATGAACCTGTTTTCTTGTATCCTGTTATCTTGTATTGACAAAGTTTTTCAAGGATGGCTTGGCGCGAGATAGTATCAAAAGCTCCTTCAAAAGCTATATCAAAGACAGTAGCGATCGGATCTTGTTTATTTGAAATAGCGGAAGCTATTTGTGTTTATAATACCACTAAATTGTCAAGGGTTGAACGGTGACGTCTGAAACCGGATTGCGCTGCATCAATTATTGCATATTTTTCGAGAAGCCATGTTAATCTTGAATTAATCATTTTCTCAAACAATTTACCTAATGAACAGGTTAGAGAGATAGGTCTGTATGATTTTGTTAGGTTTGAGGATAGATCAGATTTTTTTATTGGTATGATAATTGATTCACGCCACAGTCTGGATAATTGCTGAGTATGCCATATCTTGTTATAAAGATTTAGCAGTGTAGTAGTTCATACAGTTCCCGTCATATAAAACTGGTACACTTTTTTTCCCAATGTAAACCTGTGTTCAGACTTGACACAATGGTTCGTGAATCAATTCGTTGTTGCCATCACAGATAACGGAATTGCACTAAATCTAAATAAAAAAAGAAAGTTCAAAAATGTTTTTATATAGGTAATATTTATTATCATTAACTACAAAAAACCGTATCTAATAAATTTAATAACCAGAGAGAAGGTTGAGTTAATGTCCAAAATGTTTAAAGGATCTTTAAACGTAGAGTATTGGCACAGGCACATTGGAATGCATCTACTGTAAATAGCTGATTTGATACAATATTTTCGTTGAACTGGCAACGTTGCCCTAGAAATTAGAATGACATATGTGACAAGATCAACTTACACAACTTGAAAAACACGATTTTCGGTTATAAGAGTTGTACCAGTTTTTTATGACGCGAACGGTACAAGAGGATAGTGCAAGTGCTAATTCTCTTGTGTAAAAGAAAGGTTGATAGCGTCAATGTCGTGTCTACTAATTTGTGGAGCAAGAGGAATTTGTATATTCTGGTCATTTGGACTTTCAATCTGTTCGACTTCAGACCTCAATTTCCATGCAAAACTTTCAGCCATGATTTGAGCAATTGTTTGGTTATCTGTTATAACGTTTCCATTCAATGATATTGCTGGAATTTTTGGAGGAGTTTTATGACTTTTCATTTGTCTTATTTTTGTCCAAACTTGAGATGGTGGAGAAGTCAGTTTCAATAACGCTGTTAAATATGACAACAAACAATTCCAACAAATATGAGGCATTTGAAATATGCCAAAAAAACGCTGAATTTAAACATTCACACCACAAACGATATTAGATAAAATTTGTAGGTAAAGTTGTGTTGTTTCGAAAAACGTACTTGTGTAATCAAAAAGAGACAGTTTTAAATGTTTTTCGAAACATTTGTTTAAAAGCCTTTTCGAAATCTATGAAAGCTATATATAGAGGAATGTGGTATTCATTTGCTCGTTCTATAAGTATTTTTATACTTAGTAAATGGTCACTTGTTCTGAATCCTTTTCTAAAACCAGCTTGTTCTTTCGACTGGTATCCATCGAATTTTGTCGTCAATCTATTGGTTAAAATTTGTGTTAGGAGTTTATACATTACATTGAGGAGTGTTATAGGACGGTAGTTTTTTTTATATCTGCTGTATCTCCCTTCTTGTGTAGGATAATGGTTGCGGATTCCTTCCAGTTGTTTGGGATTCTTTTTTCTTTTAATATTCTGTTAAAAAGGGAGTGTAGATTATTAATTGCCACTTTTCCACCATATTTCAGCATCTCTGCAGTTATTCCATCTTTTCCAGGCGATTTGTTGTTTTTCATTTCTTTCACTGCCTTCTTTATTTCTGATTTGCTTATTTATGGCTGAAGCTCTGAGTTGACATTTTTTATTTTAGCCTTAAGTTGGTTTTTAATTTCTTCTGGTGATTCCTTTTTTGTTTTATATAATTCTGAGTAGAAATGGTGGATTATATTTATGATGTCATCTTTAATGTTTGTTTCTACTCCGTTTACATCTTTTATTATGTTTATTTCACACTTACCTAATTTAGGTCTTAAGCATTTTATATTTCTTTGTTTCTGTTGATATATAGTTGTTCTTTTTAGATCCTTTTTTGCTATTTCCTTTCCTGATGTAATCATTGTTGCTGTAAGTATGTTGTCTATTCCGTCTATATCTTTATCATCACTGTCTAATTTTTGGGTAAGTTGTTCTTTTGATAGGTCTTTGTATATCTCTTTATATTGCCCTATAAGTTTCTCTACTAGATCCCAGTTTATAATTTTTTTTTTCATTTCATAGTAACAATCAGTATTAATTTTTGTTCTGACCATCCTGTGGTCGCTACCTGTTGTGACTGTGTTAAGAACTGTTACATCTGTAATGATATATCGACCCGTGGACAGTATGTAGTCGATCTCATTTTTTGTGGATCAATTAGGCCTGATCCATGTCCATTTTCGTTGGGGCTTCTTTTTGTAAAAGGAGTTCATTGCGTATAGATGCTTTTCTTCTAGGTAGTTCATCAAAGTAGCACCTCGATCATTTCTCTGACCATACCCGATATCTCCTATTTTTTCTTCTTTGTTTAGTTTTCTACCCAGTTTGCCATTGAAATCTCTGATTACTAGTGTAAGACGATTTTTATGTTCCTCCATAGCCTTTGATATATCTTCATAAAATAGTTCGATATCTTCGTCATCATAAGCTTTCGTGGGGGCACATAACTGGATAATTTTAATTTATGTTCTTCTTATTTTAAGTATGACATAAGCGACACGATCTGATATACCTTTGATAATTTGGACATGCTTACTTATAGCTTTATTTATGATAAATCCTACTCCAAATTTACTATTCTGTTCATTTCATTTATAATACAGTAGATTACCGGATTTTAGCAGTATTCGGTTTTCTTCTTTTCGTCGAGTTTCTGATAGGCCTAGGATATCCCATTTTATGTTTGTGTTTGTTAATTCTTTTTTGCTAATTTTCTTCATAAATAATCTAAAAGTTTTAGGATTATATTCGTATATTAATTTAAAATTTCAACAAATGTAGATACCAAACATAAATTGTTTGTGGTCTTTTTATCAGCGCGATATGTTTCAGCCTTTATATAAAAAATTTGAAACAACTGCATTCTTTGTTTTTAGTTTTTATTACCCAAAATTATTAATTATGAAACTATGATGAATCATTTGTAAAAATGCGTAACGGAAAGTATGAATTTTATATTTGGAATCAGATCATTCATAAATGTTGAATCATCCAACATACAACTGTACTTATTTAACATATAATCAGTTTTGATGGTTGGTAATAGGCCAAAAATAAAAGTCGGTTCGAATGCTAAATAAGTAATAATAAGCACTTCTCAGAAATTCAATTTTCAAACAGCACTTTTATCTAAAGTATCTACAATAACTATAAATAAATCCTAAAGGCTGCAATCTATCTTTATGCACGAAGGAGTAGTAATTATGAATAATAAATATTTGCAAATTATAATTTGCAGTACAGTTTCTGTAGCAAATATTTAAGTTTTAGCGGTATGTCTGTCTGCTAGATAATATTTAAAAGCTTTTCCTTTAAGATGAACTGAAATAACTGATTTAACATAAAGTAAAGACTATTTGTAAGCTTCTGGTATATTATTGATTTCTTTTAAAAATAAGTTAGTTATATAAATGTTCAGAGAACACTATAATACAGTTATTAATTTCCACAGAATATCTTAGTCAACTCAACTAGTTTTGTTGAAACATGAGCTTCTTCAAAAAAATAATAGTGTTAAACTAACTGTCTTTGATTTTTTAATATTATGTATATGAAGAGCTCAAAGCTAAAAGCTTTTTATTTCTCATTAAAAAAAAATAACATACAATATTCACTTTTAGCCACATTTGTTCTCCTTGGCAAATGCCATCAGGAGGGTTGGCAAACAAATATTATTCTCTAATATACAAAAAATTACACTAATTCTATCTAACAAGGGCATTAAAATTAATAAATATTAAATTAAATATATATTTATATAAATAATATAGTCCATTATTTGTCATTATGGAGATAATACTAATTTCTTCTACTTTATCTCATGTAAAATATTGTATGGTATCTAACTAAGCAAAAAAGATGAAGGTGTAAAAGCCATTCAACTTTGAAACATACGTCTTCTAGGCTAAAAGAATGAAGGTGCTACATTTGCAGGCTAAAAGGATAACAGTCCACCTAGTTCAGATTGATGACCACAGAGGTCTCTGCTATTAGTGCTGTTTGTTGTCCAGATGTTTTGTAAATGTACTGTGACAAAGAATATTCTGCAGCAATTGAAAACTGTTCAAGGAAAAGAAAAGGTTTGTCGCATGCAAGATGTAATGAAAAAATGGAGGTTATGTAGAAATGAGTTAGCACCAGACTGTAAGTGTTTAAGACTTGAGTGCTTTAACAACATACGTTAAAGTAAAAGACAAGATATTATTTCTAAGTTCAACCTGCTTTCAAACAATTAATGTATCTTTGTGGACTGATAGTATGATGTCATAGGCCTAACACGCCCTAAGCTGAATCAAATTTTCACACATTTTCGTATACTTACAAGGTAAGAGTAGTAAAAAATGAGCAGATAGTAGAAATACCTGTGTGTTATAAAGCATTTCTGTCCCTTCATCATGGCCAAAAGAGTACAGAATTTACAAAAGAGCCTAAAAACAACAGGTGTAGTAGTAACACCATTGAACATGCGATGAAATCATTGTTCGAAGCCTAATAAGATTCCAGATGATATAATTGCTTCTGTAATTGATCACATTAAATCCTTCAAAACTAGAAACTCACACTAACAGTTAGCAAAATCCAAAAAACAATACTTGCCTGAAGAGCTTAATGTAAGTAAGATGTTTTCATTATACAAAATAGCTTATCCAAACGATAAAGTATCTCTAAAAGTACCTGTGCTGTGTTTCCAGCACATGTGATGAATGTACAGTAAATAGTGACGCAATACAAGCTAAGTTAACCCTACCTGCTACAGCAGGTACATAATCACAATGATCTTTCAAAACTAAACAGTAAACTAAAAATTCTTTTCCAAAAAAAAAGAATTGCATTTAAGAAAAGCTGCTCCTTTTTACAAAATTAGGAAAAGTGCTAAGCTTAAAGCACAAAAAGGCAAATCAAAAGGAGAGATTGCAATGGATTTCTAAAAGAATCTGCCTGTCCCAAACATTAGTACTAACGATGTTTATTATCGTAGGTAACTATCATTTTACACGATCAACATAAATAAGACTTATAATCACTTCAGACTTAGAATCTTTTTTTATACCTATGCAGAAATCTATGGCAAGAAAGAAGATGGGGTTTGTTCCTTGCATTGGGATTTTATTTTTAATCACCTTGACTTGCAAGTAAAAGAGCTTTAAAATTTTCTGCGATTCCTGCGCAGGTCAGAACAAAAGTTACGCCGTTTTCTGTATGCTTCACTTCATTGTACACTATACTAAGAGACTTAATAAAATAACAATTTTCCAATTAGGGGCCACTAGTACCTCGAGTGTTACAGGAACATAAACTTAATCAATCAAAAATCTGTGGTTGAAACTCCTTCCGAGTGAAATGAAATTATTGAAAACTCCAAATCCAAACCACACTATTTAGAGTTATTTCTTGTGAGAACCAGGAAATATTTAATTCATGGACTAAGTTTCTTTCTCCTTTGTATACCAAAAGTTGTCCTTTTAAAACAAGACCTGTATGACAACTAAGCATCGTTTCTCATCACCCTCGAATGATGTTACATCGTCAGACTGTTAATGGCTTAAATAAAGAAAGTATTTTTACTAAGCCTAATAGGAAACAAATTGCACTACAAAAAGGCTGTTTTCACCTGTCAGAGCTGGGATAGAAAGCACCGGGAATAGATAAAATACCGGCAGAACTACTCAAGCAAGGAGAAAGGAATTTGACACAACATATGTACCAGCTAATACGAGAGATATGGATAGAAGAAGAAATCCCCCAACAATTGAAGAAAAGTATAATCTGCCCTATTTATAAAAAAGGAAACAAACTGTTGTGTAAGATTTATAGAGACATCTCTTTACTTTGTTCGGGATACAAAATACCCACAAACATCATTAATCGAAGACCCCAACCTCTCACGGAAAAAATCATCGGTGAATATCAATCAGGGTTTAGGCAAAATACATCTACCATTGACCAACTATTTACAGTTAAACAAATACTAGCCAAAGCATGGGAATATGACATGGACGTTTACAATCACTTTGTAGATTTTAAACAAGCCTATGATTCAATAGATAGAACAATTCTACCCAATATATTGGAAGATACCATCAAAATTAATACTAGTGCAAATGACAATGACAGAAACAGAAGCACAGGTATGTATTAAGGGACAGATGACTGATGATCACTGTGATCTGTGATCACAGACCACAGATTACGATAACGCAAGGACTGAAACAAGGCGACGGACTGGCCCCAACGCTCTTTAATCTTGTTCTTGAATATGTAATTAGACGGTTTACGGTGAGCGGAAATAACATACTTACAAACAAATCTACCCAATTAGCAGCATACGCAGATGATATAAACATAATGAGCAGAACAGCGAATGCAGCGGAAGAAACCTACGTTGAGTTGAAACAGAGTGCAGAAGCAGTAGGGCTAGGAATAAATACAAATAAAACAAAACTACAAAACAACTACAAAATAGATGGGAAGATGAAGTCGATGAGGATACCAGGAACTGCCTGGGAACGCGTTCATGGAAAAGAAAAGCAGTAAATCGAAATGATTGGAGAAGCTTGTTGAAGGAGGCCAAGGCCCGATTTGGGCTGTAGTGCGATTGGATGGATGGATGGAGAGCTAGGATATTGTGGACTTCTACCTTTAAATAAAGCAAAATACGACGATACTCAGCTTTTGAAAAAATTTTGAGCTATAAAGTCTCAAGCATATTTTGACGCACTGCCACATGCTTAAAGCTTTTCATTGTATCCATTACTAACAATGATCTACTGTATTTGTAGCTTTATGTAATCAACAGGAGCAGATCTGTTTGATATTACTTTTGAAAATATAGACTACCTTATCTGTATTTTTAGTTTCATTTTAAGACACGTTAGTTAAAATATAAATAAATTTATGTTTATAGTAGTTTGTAAATTAATAACCCAAAAACAATACTGCATGAATTAGTAAGCAAAATGAAGTGTCCTTTCTGTTAACTATTTTTATATCTAGTTTTAAATATTGAAAACCTAATTTCTCAAAACTTGTTTTTTTGGACCCTCATCCTTTCAGCCCTGAGCTTTTCATATGATTTCTAGGTAAATACATTATCGTTATTCTGAAGAAGCTTGTATTTTATTCATTAGCCTTACGCCATTATTTTTTATCATTCCAGGAGTCTTCATCCAAATGTCTTTTTTCATCGTCTCTTTGATACTTTCGTCTATCTTTTTACTGGACGCCCTCTCCCTTTTCTTCTTTGTGAGACTCAATTATTAATTTGGTTCGGTAATCTTTCGCGTGGCATTCTCCTCATGTAGCTGTAACAGGACAATTTTTTCACTTCTAACCTGTCTGCTAACATCGTTAATGTAATGCTTTAATTAATATAATGCTTTTTAATAATGTTATATAGCTTCTACTTGAAATAATTATATTTGCAAAACCGTAAATTTTGATAAAAAGATGTAAAGATCAGCAACGCTTGACAGAAAACAAATACATTATTTATCAAACTGTACAGGATTATTAAAATTATGTTTATTTAACAAATGAGAAGTAATATCATGTTTACTTAATTCTTTTATAATAACAATTACAGTAGCATGGAAACTTATCATGATAATACTGCGTTCTTGAAATTAATACTCGAGAAAATTCAAGAGCACGAGATTTCTCATTTTTTAAAAATACTTCCGCCTCAATTATAATGTTATACAGGATGTTTCAAAAAAGGTAACTAGGATAGGTAAAAAACTGAAAAATAATTGTTGTTAAAATTGAGTTTACTTAGTAAAAATTTTTTGTATCGCTATCTATTTTCAAGATAAAGGGCATAAAGGGAAGAAGAAAAACAATTACACACTTTTTACGATTTTGCCGAACTGAAACTAGGGGAGGGAAAACCTAAAACTGGTTTTTTACTCTGGAAAACGTTTTTCCGGTTGTTTTTTTTGTCCTGGTTTTAACCGATTTTTTCTTTTTAAAGTAATAACCGGTGAATAACTGGATAAGTTACCTCTGGAAAGAATAATGAATTCAGAAAAAAAATGGGGTCATTTTTCGCCATTTTTAGATCCTTCAAATAAAATAGCAGCGAGAATGATTTCTGGTGCAGACATTGATCAATGAAATTATTTAATTAAAAAGAATTTTATTGCTTTTCGATAAGTTCACAATGCAAATCTCGTGTTCTCAGCACATTACCGCTAGCCTTGTAATCCCCCTTGTATCAATCATCGATCTCTTTCTTTAAAGGTCTTTAAAAACATCTTCCCAAAACATGTTGCAGCCTAAAGGCTACACCAAAAACTTGTAACTAGCCTTCAAAAGAGCGTCATCAAGCTTTTACAAACCCCTTTGCGGGTTTGTATGAATCCGCGGATATTGGGCAAAGCCACATCCAATTTAGGCTAAGAAGCCAGGAATTACCTTGCCGAAATTGGAAAACTGTTTCGTTTTCTGGTCTTTTCAGACTGGTTTAAATAAAATCATCTTCACACGACCTAAAGTTGGGGAACAGTGGTTCCCGTTCAGGTTCCTGGGAAACACAGATTCAAAGTTCTTTTTAAAATAAACTCACCCTTTACCTGCAGCAGCTTTTGCTGTCGAAATTGAATGACTTTTGCATTCTGGGAGCAGAGCAGAACCTGTATGCCAGGTTTGATTTTTATAGCCAAAAAATATATGTCGTTGATCGAAATTTTGATGGCATCAGCGAGACTAGTGTCATTGTTAAACGATATTTTGTGTCGGATAAGCGAAGCCGCTTAACCGACCAACACATATATGAACGAGTTTTCCTCAATAGGCTTCATGAAAAATACTGGCCAACTTAATACCATATCTTTTTTATATAATGCAACCTATTTGTACCTTGCAACCTATTTTATTTAATTTTTTACTTAAATACCACCTGGTTTACCCCGAAAACCACCTCATAGGGGGAGAAAACAAAAACATAGTATTATCAAGAATCAGTACATCGCGACGTAGAAAATATTATTTTAAAAAAGAAACGTAGTTGAGAATATTTTTAACAAAAACGTCTCTCAGCATTTTTTTGTAGAGAATAAACCGTTATTTCAGAAACAACGCTTGAACCGACCGACATTTTTAAATGTTAGTTACGTAAGAATTCGATATCTTAAGGATAGAATATCATATCGACAAAAATCAAAATGATTTTTAAGGTGAAGAGTGTCGCTTTCGTCTAGAATTTTTGCGTTTTGTCGCAAATCAACCGCAAAGTCAGTTTTAATAGTATGGATATTGATAACGTTGTAACCTATTGGGTATTAGCTATTGATTAAAAAAACCGAACAGCGGTTGTTGAGATGACCGGTTTTATTGACCGCTTATAACCACCAGGTTAAACCGTAAGTAAAAAAAAACAGTATAACCGAAAACCGGTGTTTCGTCAAAAACCTCCATCTCTAGCCGAATCTACCCGCAATATTGTAATGAACTTTTATACGAATATGTAATATGTAATATGTTATAGCTTTTTTAAGGGTAGAATTAATATTCTAATCTTAAAAGGGAAAATAGGGGAATCCCTATTAACGGAAGATACTTGAACCATCTTAGATACGCAGATGATGTAGTACTAATAGCCGACACGTGGAATGCACTGAATACGATGATTAGATATGATATGAAGACTCTTATACGCACTTAAAAATAAATATATACCTCAAAGACTGCGAACCAAAGTGTTTAATTCCTGTATCCTACCTGTATAATTATATGTAGCTCAAAACTGGACATTCACTAAAATAAACATGGAGAAGATCAGAAAAACTCAGAGAGCTATGGAACGATAGATGCCGGGTATCTCACTCAAAGACCATAAAACTAATGAAGCCATTAAACATAATAGAACCAAAGCAAAAGATGCTGTCGAACAGGCACTAAACTGAAATGGAAATGGGCTGAACATAGCGAACGTCTTAAGGATGGCCGATGGAATTAAGAAGTCGGAAATTGGCGGCCATATGAAGCCAAAAGACCACGAGGAAGACCGCAAATGGGCTGGAGCGACGATATTAAAAGAACTGCGAGACCAATGTGGAAACGTCTTTCCACTTTGGTCGAGACGATCTGTTGTTCTCTTGTTTGTCGAAAACGAAAAACAACAGAGATAAATGGCGAGAATTAGGAGAGGCCTATATTCGGCAATCCAAATAGAAAGAAGGGCTTAAAAAATATCTTTATTTATTCATGGAGACACATACACAAAGACCACAGAAATTAAATCTATGTGTTGGCATTTTAGGGAATCACGTTATTGAATCATTGTTTTTTAAAGGAGATTTCAGAGAAACAACCTATTTAAATTTGTTAGAAGACGTTGTCACTGACACATTTTAATCTAATAATAATCTTTTAGAGAATGAACTGAATTTCCAACAGGACCATTATGATACACACGTAAAACAATTTTTGAATCAACGTTTTCCAGAGCGTTGGATTGACAGAAGTGGTCCAATAGAGTGGCCTGCCAGATCACCCGATCTTTCGCCTTTGGATTTTTTTGTTGCGATATCTAGAATTAAAAATATACGCCACTCCGCCTGTAGATCTTGCAGAGTTGCGACAAAAAATTGTAACAAAATGCCGATTATTGACACCGGAGGTATTTGCAAAAGTACGAAGGGGCTTTGAAAATAGACTGTATTATTTTATGGAGGTTACATGAGGTCATTTCGAACATTTAAATGATTAAATTGAAGAAATATTATGTTTTTTGTATTACTGACGTTTAACCAATAAATGTGTTAAATCCAAAATTATCTTCAAAGTTATTCGTAAATTTAAAAAAAATAGTGTCGTATAGAGAAAAAAATACCTTTTAATTAATCATGTGCCACTCGACCACACTTGCTGTATCTGGGAGGGGAGGAGGGTGGGGCAAATTTTCGTTGGAATACACTGTATATAAGTTATGAGTATAAAAAACTACAAATAATAAATAACGTACCTAATATATATCAGACTTATTCTCTATACGCATATACAAAATAAGATATAATGCTTAAGAATAAAATTTGGAATACAATTTTATTTTAAATGCACATTCTTTTGGCATGCTAAATTATAGATTAATTCCACATTAACATTGAACTTAGACGAACATTTTAGAAGAAAAGTCTACAAACAAAATGACACTAACTTATAATAAAGATATAGTGCAGGTCTTATAGTCTTTTTATGGCTTTTATGGCCTAAATATTTTAGCACCTTCAAACCGTCTTCAAATCTAAGCGTCATTAGTCTCTTACAGGTTTTTTAAATGGGTTCTGGTCTTCTGCTCTCGGGGGAGTCATTATTTCTGATGCCGTTCGTTTGGACGATTGAGATGTTGGAGGTTGATTTTGGCTGAGATTATTAATTTTAACGTTATCTGGTTGGATGGGAGTTTGTATGGGATTTAAATAAATAATAGAAGAAGTTTGGTTGTTTCTTCCGACTGTGAACTAGTCGATTGATGTGGAGAATTAGTCCAGAAAATGAAGCATTTCACCTCACAATTTTTTCGTCCTGCGTGGATTGACTTGAAATTTTAACAGAAGGTAGGTAATAGCCTAAGGATCAAAATCTATATCGAACCAAAGTGCGCCAAAGCCTTGGGGGTGGTTGCCACCCCATCTCGGGGGTGAAAATTTTTTTTTACGTTTTAACCACAGGTTTCGATTAAAAAAGTGATTCTAAACAAAAAATGTTTTTTACTTTTTTTTCGTAAACTAATATTTTTCAAGTTATTCGCGATTGAAAGTAACAACTTTTAGACGAAAAAATCGACGTTTTCAATCGATTTTTCGCGAATAACTCGAAAATGGTGCATTTTATCAAAAAAATTGTAGAAAACAAATTTGTAGCTTTTAAAAAGACAAATACAATTCATTTTTTAAAATGTTTTTGCGATATAACAGGAACCGAAATACGGCCTATCAATGTTCAGCGGTTTTCTTCAAATGCCAAATTTGAAAGATTCAAAGTCAAATATCGGGAAAATGATGCATTTTTTTAAGAAAACTCATAGAACCTTTTTTAAAGAGCATAAATAGACCTATCATAAAAAAAAGACTCTAGCTCAAAAATTGAGTGAGTTATGATGAAAATAAGGTCAATACCTCATTTTTTTACGAAAAAATCGATGAAAACAACCCCCTAACCACCACCATAATTAAAATCGATCTTCACCCTTCTGCAATTCTCTTTGTACATGTATTGTTAATACGTCCAAGAAGTTTGACCCATTTAAAATGCTTAGTTTTAGAAAAAGTACAGCTTAAAGCGAGAAACGATTTACAATTTCATATTTGTTTCCCTTCTTTTTTAAATATCCCCGAAAATACTGAATATATGAAAAAAATAAAAATGTACTAAATTGTAGCTTTTTTAACTAAAATTTTCCTTGATTTAGATTTGTTGTACAATGAATATTTGGCGAGATATAGCCGTTTAAAACATCGATTTACGATCAAGCACCATCTTTTTCGAGCCCTTTAAACTCACCCCATTTAAAAACCAAGGGTTCCAAAAAGAATTAATACACAAATCCTTGTACAACATTACCGTCATCTTCGACAGCTACAATGAGAACAGTACGAAAATAATAGAAAGAAACCGTCGCTCAAAAAAATGTTGTAAAGTTTATCAGATCACACCAAACATGCCTGTTTCTGTGACCCAAGATATATTTTTTTCAAATTATGAAAATAAAAATAAATTTATACAACCACTTATAGCGGAATTCAAGAATCAATCTATTCATTGCCATCAAAGTGAAGGTGAAGCTGACGGGCTAATCGTTGAATTGACTATTCAGGATAGGTCAGATTTACAAAAAATCATTGTAGCAGAAGATATCGACATCCTTGTTATCTTAACAGCCAGAGATAATTTAGAAAAAATAGAGAAAGATATTTATTTTCTCAAACTTGGGAAACAAAATTTTTCTTCTACATTATATTCATCTAAAAGTTTTGAAATAGGGTACCCAAATAGCTTTTTCCCATGCTTCTACTGGCTGTGATACTGTATCTGCTTTTTACAATAAAGGTAAAAAAATTTTTTTTGATATTCTTCAAAACAGAAAAACAGACCGGACATAAGGGAACATGCCGAAATTTTTTACAGTAGTACTGCTAAGCTTGAAGATATTTTAGATGCTGGCAGATACTGTGCAATAATGTTGTACGGAACTGTTAAAGACACGCAGCTTACCAAGTTAAAAAAAATAAAAGATTTGGAAGCTTTTCTCGAGCAGATGCGGTACGAACAGTTCATCAAAGCTACAACGAAAAACTGTGCGGTTAAGCTATCATCCCTTCTGCCCACTATTGATGCCTTAGATGAGCATTCAAAAAGATGCTATTACCAAATTCAACAGTGGCTTGGCAATGAAAATATCAGAGCAACAGATTGGGGATGGTATTCCAAAGATGGTTTGTTATTACCCGTACGCATGAACAAACAACCTGCACCCGATGAACTTTTGAAAATTATTTTTTGCCAATGCAAAAAAGGATGCGGCGTTTCATGTGGGTGCAGAAAAGTTGGTTTATACTGTAACTCTACTTGTTCTGGGTGCTCAGGTGAAGGGTGCAATAATAGTCCACCAATAATTGAAGAAGATGAGGATGACATAGATCACGATGAAGATGTAATTGATGACGAATAAAATTAATATTATAATTGTTTTACCTATAAATGTAAATATTTTCAACTATTTATGTAAATGTATAAGAATATATGGTGCCTTTTTATGTTGATAAATTTTTTTGTATTTAATTCTACTTTTTTCAATTTATATCTATTAAATTAGTTTATAAAAACTGCAATGTTGTAAAGGGTGATTTTAAAAAGTTGTAAAGTTGCAAAATTTTGACAAAAAATTGTTTTCACCTATAGCACTCCTAACACCTAACAATTGATTTTTAAGGGTTGAAAATTTATGAAATTTTATTTTAAAGTATAAAAAAATCACTATTTAACTAATCCAACCCAAATTTCACTCATCTTAAGATTGTAATGTTATTTTACAATTTTTGAAAATTAGGGGTAGTTTTCACCCCTAAGAACAATCAGGGTTCATCGGCATGACATAAACTATAAAGCAGAGGGTGAGTTGAGCTTAAATCCAAATTTTTATCCAAATCGATCCAAGGCGAAATCATTTTTTAGAATTAGTAATTTTTTTACATTAATCTCTAACAAGCGTTGCTTTTTAAGGGTTGAAATATGATGGAACTCTATTCAAAAGTATAAAATAATCATTATTTAACTAATTCAAACCAAATCTTACCCATATTCAGGTTTAATATGTTATTTTATAATTTTTGACAATTAGGGGTAGTTTTCACCCCTAAAACACTTCAGCGCACTTCGGTTCGATATAGATTTTGATCCTTGGGCTATCACCTACCTTCTGTTAAAATTTCAACTCAATCCATGCAGGACCAAAAAATTGCGAGGTTTTAACTTTTTTCGAGCTTCATTTCCTGAGCTCAATGTAAATAATGGATAATTGATTGAATATTAGGTTGATAATTTTGGTTACAATTTGGCTGAGAAGTAGGCGATGTATTTTCAATAGATATTTGTGTGTTTGTATTATTCGTCCACTGAGATGCTAAATGTTCTTGCTCTTTGCTAGTGTAGCATGACTGTTTTTTATATGAAAAAAAATTGGGTAAATAATTTGGTCATGATTAATTACCATGGACTCAGGAATTTTTTCAATATTTTTAGAAGCAATGTAAGTATAACGTCGGAAGCCCAAGATATGCTTTAATAAAGAGTAATTGTTCCTATTCTTGGAAAATCCATTGGAGTTATTTGATGAATATCAATATTTTGTAGTTCAGCTTTTATAATACTATTAGGTATTGTTGGGCAGACATTAAAAATTATAAGTCTTTCGCTTGGTGTAACTAACTTCCCAGCTTGGATACGTTCGTGATTGATTACTATTATTCCATTATCAGTTTTATTAGGATCACTATTTGTAGCTATGGCTTTTAAATAATCTTCAATTTTAGTATTTAAAAGTTAATTGAAGAACAATCGAGACCTGGCGGGCTAAGTTTGGAGAGGGCTTTTAATTGCAGAGATTTAAAAATCAAAGTAATTAAGATAGTTTATATTAACTTGCGCTTAACTACAGATTTAAATTTTTTAAGATTTGCATGCAGAGTCGTACAAATAATCCCCTGGTTAGTATAAAATCAATACTAAACCAAAACTAACCTTGGCATGTTGCTTCAGAATCCATGGCGAACAGTTTTCAGGACCTTATAGAAATGACTTGCCAATCTTAAAAAATAAAAATAATACGTGATAATTTTGTCTATAAAAATTTTATCGAAAATAATAGCTTTGAAAAAGGCATGCAAATAGGTAAGTAAAAAAATTACGTAGTTCGTTCGAGAAAAACAATTGGAAAAAAAGGTTTGTCAAAAATAATCACCAAAAAAATCTCAATAAATTCAATGATCGATAAAATTACACAAAAAAATAATACAAAATACTAAAAAAAAGTAATTAATATAAAAAAAGGGAAGTGAAACTCCATTATTGTATATTTCGTAAATTAGGTAGATGAAAATTTTCAACAAGATAAAACATTTTGTTCTTTTTCGTGTGTAAACGAAGATAAAGATATGGTCATCTGATTTTATGTAATCAAATAAGTTGTATTACAAACAGCTCAAAAATACAAAAAAAAGTAATACCTGGGCAGTCCCCTTCTTTTAATTGTGTACTACAAAAAGGTCGCTAGATCGCTGGAAATGAAATATTAGAAAACGATAACATCGAGGAAAGCTGGGAAAACTCAAAAATAACATAATTAACGCAGCAATAGTATCACTTGGAGAGAGGAAAGTAACGAACACTAACATACCAAAAAACACCATGGTTTAGAGAGGAAGTGAAGACAAAATGTAAAGAAAAGAAGAAAGCCTTTTTATAATACAGAATACAAT
Organism: Diabrotica undecimpunctata; assembly: GCF_040954645.1. Classification (NCBI taxonomy): domain Eukaryota; kingdom Metazoa; phylum Arthropoda; class Insecta; order Coleoptera; family Chrysomelidae; genus Diabrotica; species Diabrotica undecimpunctata. The sequence continues at coordinate 30,801,648 of NC_092807.1, read as the reverse complement.
AAACACAACAGGCATACAACCACTATAAACGAATCAGAAATGAAAAAAGGAGACAAATTGGACCCGGAAAATTACAGAGGAGTTAATTTATTAAAGACAACACTAAAATTAACAACCAAAGTGATAACAAATAAACTAAATGAAATTATAACACTAGCAGAAGAACAACAAGATGTTAGCTCGGGAAAATTATGCACCGACGCTATATTTATACTGAGGCAAGTGCAAGAGAAATCATTAGAATACAACAAACCGGCATATCTATGTTTCATGGACCTTAAGAAGGCGTTTGACTGGGTCAACTTAAAAGATGTTATACAAATTCTGTACGTAAGAGGGAACCTCTAGGAATAATCAAAATGATCGAAAATATCTACCAAAACAACACAATAAGAGTAAAAGTAGAAAAAAATACTAACCGACCCTATTGAAGCTGGCAATAGGGTAAGACAGGGTGATTCCCTGAGTCGTCTATTGTTCAACCTGATTATGGATGAAACAATAAAAAATGTAAGAACCAAAAAAGGATACCAAATGGGAGAAAAACAGCTTAAAATAATCTGCTATGCAGACGACGCAATACTACTCTCTTAAAGTAAAGATGACTTACAACGTATACTGCACCAATTTAATATAACCGCCAGAAAATTTAAGATGTTAATTTCCCCAAAAAAGACGAAATTCATGGTAATAATAGTAAATTTACTAAGATGTAAATTGGAGCTGGAATGTCAGATAATAGAACAAGTGATGGAGTTTAAATATCTAGGCATCACATTATCTTGCTACGGAAAGATCGAAACTGAAGTGGAAGATCAAGTGAATAGAGCAAACAGAGCCACTGGCTGCCTGAATGAAACAATATGGAAAAATAAAAATATCGGGAAAGAAACGAAAGGTAGAATTTCAGACAGTCATCAGACCAATAATGACATACGCGGCAGAAACAAGACCTGACACGGAGAGGACAAATAGAATGTTAGAAACAGCAGAGATGAAACAGTAGAGAAAAATTGATGGTAAGACACTATGGGATAGAGCTAGAAGTACAGATATATGACGTAAATGCAAGGTGGAGAACATCAAGAACTGTGTAAAAAATAGAAGAGTAGAATGACAAATCATGTAAGCCGAATGACAAAAAATAGAGTAGTAAAGACGGCAAAAGACGGTTCCCCAATAGGGAGACGATCAGTAGGAAGACCACGAAAACGATGTAACAACTTACTGGAGGCACATTGAAAAACACACAGAGCCATGTCTATATAAAAAAAGAATAAGAAGAAGAAGAGAAGAAGAAAAGGTAGCTATACTCTATAAGACGTTGCCTGAGATTATCCTTAGTGCAGAAGGGTATACATTGATACAGGAAGCAATAGGCGCAGATATTATCTCTGGTTGGGAACATAAAACCCAGGTTCTCTCATTCTCGCCACTCCATTTAAAACCAGCAATATTTAAGGTTTATGCTGTAAGAATTTGCCAAGAAATCCACTTGAAGGAAGTGATGGCAATACTTAACAGAGTAATTACAGACGATACATTATTATAAGAAGTGATAAGTAAAATGTAATACACTGAATAAAATAGAGCAAGCTACTTTCATTACAATAAAAACAATATTTTGCAACAGCGATGTAAATATTCCCCCTATTAGGATTAAAATGTTACTTATATACCACATAATAGTGTTGGTCAATATCAATGCAGATTTACTGCTGGAAAGTCAACTATACATCAAATTCAAGCACGTAGGCAGATTCTAGAAAAGTCAAATGAATATAACGTAGATACACACCATCTCTTCGTTGACTTCAAAGCAGCTTATGACAGTGTAAAAAAAACTGCATTATATAATGCAATCATAGACTTTGGTATCCCACCTAATTTACTTAAGTTGACCCAACCAACAATTCAAAACTTAAGCACGTGCGTTAGAATTGAAGGAGAAAACACTAACATTTAAATTTAACTTTAGTAATGGTGTAAAACAGGGGGACGCGCTGGAGTGTATCCTCTTTAATATTGCCCTAAAAAAGGTAATCAGACAATTAACTATTAGACTGAATGGAACTATTTTTAATAGATCGACACAAATAGTGGACCGAAGTATGAGAGACACGGTGCAGTGTTTTACAAGGCTTGCGGACGCGGCAAGTGAATTAGGACTTTTGGTAAACGAGGAAAAAACCAAATATATGTTGGTTTCTAAAAACCCCCAAAATATCCAACAGAGAATTTAAATTAATAACCATACCTTTGAGCAAGTCAAAGAATTCACGCATCTCGAATCGCTAGTAAACGTAACAAACACGACAAGCGACGAAATAAAAAGTCGCATAGCAATAGCAAACAGAACTGTTCACGGTCTCCAGAAACATTTAAAAAATAAAAATATAAAACGTGCAGTAAAGCTCAATATATACAAGACCTTAATAAGACCGATTTTGATATATGGGGCTGAAACATAGACCTTATCTCAAAATGATGAAAGACTTCTTGGTATTAATGAGAGAAAAATCCTTAGAAAGATTTTTAGGGCCGTAACTGAAAATGGACTATGGCGTCGAAGGTACAACTTTGAACTATATCAGCCTAAATACCGATCCAGATATTGTGAAATTTGTTAAAGTGCAGAGACTTAGATGGGCTGGACACATTGCTAGGATGTCAGATCACGAATACACGAAGAGAATAACATTTTCAAAACCAGAGGGCACAAGAAGCAGAGGACGACCACGAATGAGATGGATTGATGGTGTGGAAGAAGACCTACATATTCTAAGTACTGAACGTTTTAAAATATAGTGCTACCGTCGGATATAAATGGATTGTTAAATAAGTTACGACAAAAAAATATGATCGCCAATCCTTTGCACGAAAAATACTATAATTAAAAAAATAAAATAGTAGATAAACTAGTTCATATAGTTAAATACAAAAAATTAAGTCTTGTTCAATAAAATGTTCTGGAAATTATCATAAATAATATTGCTCTAGTCCAAGGCTTCACATTTAAATTCACTGCCATTTTCTTAACTACTTAAAAAACATAATTTGTCAAAAACTTACACAAACTAGTTATGTAACAGCACAATTTAATTCCTAGTCGACTTTTTTCGGTGGTGACTGATAAAGACGCACTGATATAGCTCGTCCGACCAAATAAATACTAATTTGATAATATTGAAAGGTCAACCCAAAAACCAACACTAAAATTTCTCTGTCACGACTATTTATAATGATCTATAGGTGTTAAATAACTGATAACTTGTTCTATAATTACGAAAATGTTTGGTTAAAGAGAAAACAAAAATATTTAAATTTAGTAAATAATTTATAATTTCAAAATGGTATGGAATGAAGGACACGATGAGAAACTGGAAGTTACATTTAACTGATTGTTTTCCGGGTTTGTGTAATTCATTTATGGAGTAAACATTTAAGTGTGGCTCTCGATAGGAGCTTGCAGCCGCAATAAGTAGTCTTTGCTGTATTAGACATTGCTGGTGCAATTGATAATAGGTCTATAATAATAATATCGTGTGGCATCTTTTCGGAGAGATTCTTTCTGCCCATTTCATCTTCAACCCTATTTCAGGAACTAGTGTCGATGCGCAATAGCCCAGGACGACCGACAGTCTTACGTGCCTTAGTCTAGCCTCTGGCTAGAATTAGAATTAGAAATATATTTTAGTGTAACTGAAAATTGTAGAATTTTATGGAAAAAGCTTACAAAAAGTCAGAAAATAATAATAACAATTATTACTCGACACGTCTATTGAACTGCTACATATTCACAGTTCTGCTCTACGGAATGGAAGCATGGACACTGACTGTTGCATCTATGAATCGGCTCGAAGCTTTCGAAATGTGGTGTTATAGGCGCATCTTACGTATATCCTGGGTTGACAGAGTTACTAATGTGGAGGTCCTGCATAGAATGGGGAAAGAATGTGAAATTCTCATGACCGTCAAAACTAAAAAGTTGGAATATCTAGGACATGTAATGAGAAATCAAGAACGTTACTGCCTTCTCCAGCTGATTCTGCAAGGGAAAGTAAATGGTAAGAGAGGACCGGGAAGAAGACGCATTTCCTGGCTTCAAAATTTACGAAAGTGGTATAACACGACTACCACTGAACTGTTCCGCGCTGCAATAAATAAAGTAAAGATAGCCGTGATGATCGCCAACATCCGGAACGGATAGGCACTTTAAGAAGAAGATTACTCGACAATCGCCAATTTTATAATAAAACCGTACTAGTGAGTTGAAGTTGCTGCATAAGATATCCAAATATACATAAGAATACTTTAGTTACTTGTTCATAAAGGTACAGTAATTTCTTAGTAATTTATTAAGAAATTCTTCTACTGAATAATATGGTCTCCCAGGTAGATAGACTTTTGTCTTTTTACGCAACTTAGAGAAAGATGTTGCAGATTTAAGTTGTAAAGGGAGATGGTTGTACAGTTTTTTTGCAGAATTTAATATTGATTTCTTTACTAACTCAGTGGACGGTATCGGTAAATAAACATCAAAGGTGTCTGGTAGAGTATTCATGATTAGGTCTTACTGGAAAAACAGACACATATTCATTTAGATGCAGGTGTTTTAGAGTTGCTCCAGATGATACTGGTATCATCAGCAAAAAGCAAAATTTTTCCATCGATTTTTAAATTAGTGAAGTCATTTAGAAAAAAAAAAGGAAAAGTAGAGTTCAATACTGAACCCTGTGGTACTACACCTACAATGCTTTTGAGACTAGAGTCAGTATCATTTGCTCTAATCAGTTGTTTCCTATTCTCCAAGTAAGATTGGAACCAATTCAAAGAAATACCTCGAATTCCGTAGAAATTCTAGGAAGTGTTCTTGTCGTGATTTACACAATCAAAAGCTTTGGAATGGTCACAAATAACAGTGGCAGTGTAAAGATTATTGTTTAGTGTTTGGTAGGCACACAATGTAAAACCACTGGTACATTTATTAGATAAAAAGTCGAACTGATTTTGTGATAAAATTGTTGTTTTGAACGAGAAAGGACATAAGTCGGACTTTCATAAATCTCCCAATAATTTTGAATAGTACCGATAGTAAGGTAATAGGTCTATAGATGCAGGCATTGGATTTTTCACCACCCTTATGAAGAGAAATAATAATGGCTGTCTTTAGGCACTCTGGAAATGTACCTTTTTCAAAGGAATCGATAATTGAGGAGGTTTCAAGCAATACCGAATAAATCCACTTTTTACGAAAATTTTGTTAGTGGCCAATATCGGTTCATTTCGTTAAATTACACCATATATAAAAATATATAAGAGCAAAAACGAATAAATCCTACTGAATTTTAATGGTGATATTCATGTTTGCATGCAAAACAGAATAAATTCATTTTTTGTTCAAAACCAAATAAATCCACAAATGCGCATTTCCTACTTTATCTTCTTATGCAAATGTTTCATTCGAACAATAGATGGTACTAGGGAGGTATTAGAGATATTTTGTCGTTGATTGATTCGCCTCTGCATGTTTACACATTGACTGGAGCGACCGCGTGTTTTTTGTTCAGTAAGAGGTTGTCAGTAGTCTGTGAACTGGGTGTGGCTAAGTGTATATTATTTCTGGTTTAAACTGTTTTTATCGGGTTTAATATACATAGTTCGATACAAGTTTCGGTAACAGAGGTACTGTTAAATAAAGAATATGGAAGAAGATTTTTTGGGTGAGTCAGTAGCTGTGGAAGAAGCCAATCAAGGAAGCAGAATAAGGGAAAAAGCCCCGAAAAAGCTAAGGGGAAAAGTTGAAAGGTAAGGTTATAAGGTACTTATAGATTAGTAGGTATAGCTCATTTTGGGATAGAGGCAGGTTTTTCAAAAGGTCCTTTTATAAATCGTAGACTAGTAAATATTGTTTCTCTCTTTCCAGTAAAGTTAATAGTTGTCAAGTAATTGGATTTTTTGGTTTTTTAAGGGGGTAGGCGCAAAATCTTGATCCAATGTTATTTAAATTTATTCTTTTTTTTTCGAAATCTGAGAAAACTAATAAATATTTTTGAAAAATTTAAACGTAGAATGAAAGTTTGCAGAATGTTTGTATTTGTATCAAAAAAGCATACGTTGCTTATTTTGCGTTATTTTTAATTCCTTTGAAAGTTTGTTAATCCTAAAAGTAACGGGTAAAATCATTTATTATTTATGTGTAATATCAAATCGGATCGAATCGAATATAATCGAATTTATAAGAAATATTCACTTCTGTCGGCACTCCGCAAGTGCCACGCTATCTTTTTTTCTTTTTTAACCTTATGTATTTTATTTTAGGTACCAAGATCCAGATCCAGACTTAAAGAAATTTAAGCGTCCTTGCTCACATGACAATAAAACATACCAATGCCAAAATGTTAAAACATCAGATATTAAGAATATAAGAAGTCAGCTGTATAGTGTACCAGAAAAAAGCATTCAAGATGTGAAACTTTGCCATATGATAAGCGTTTCCGGTACCGTAAGAAAGAGATATGTTAAAGATAATCCCCGACAAAGAACAAGGGCAGCAAACTTCTTTTTAAAAATTAAGAAAACAAGATCAACAGGGGTAGTTAAAGTCTGCAGGGCTTTTTTCATGGCAGCAACCGGTGTTAAAAACTACAGATTGTTTACATTATGTAAGATTGTTGACTCAGGAGACTGTCCCAAAGAGCGAAGAGGAGGGGACCATATTTCAACAAAAAGTTTGGACAAGAGGAAGAAAGTACGCGAATTTGTTGGTAAATTGCGTGGCGTCGAAAGTCATTATAATAGAAAAAAATCTCGAAGAATCTATTTACCTGCCCATCTTAGTATTAGAAAGTTACAACGTATGTATAATGAACAGGCTGAAAGTCAGTACCAAGTTGGCTACCATATGTTTAGAAAGGTTTTTCTAACAAAATTTAACATTGGATTTTCGTCTCCAGCTTCTGATACCTGTTCCCAATGCACGCGTCTAAAGCATTTAATTAAATCGGAAAAAGACGAAAAAGAGAAAACCAATTATATGACTGAATATCGAGTTCATAAAAAAAGAGCAAAAGCATTTTACGAGCTTTCTAAACAAGAGCCAGAAAATTCCCTGACATTTTGCTTTGACCTGCAGCAGGTTCAACCCTTACCACGCACGCCAATTTCGGATGCATTTTATTCACACCAAATAAGCCTCTATTCTTTTTGCTGTGTTGGTATGAACTCCAAAAATCCAACGTTTTATATTTGGACCGAAGATCAGGCTGGGAGGGGCGCTACAGAAGTGTCATCTGCTTTGTTCGATTACCTAAAATCTTTGGAACTGGATAATATAACTCAGATTAGATTGTTCTGCGATGGATGTGGGGGCCAGAACAAAAATTCTCATTTGATTCATATGTTAATGTTTTGGTTGTTAAAGTATTCTCCTGATAATATCACAAAAGTTTGTATTACCTATCCAGTAAGAGGTCACAGTTTTATGCCAGCAGATAGAGTTTTTGGGCGACTTGAAAAAATATTTAGAAAGAATCCAACTATTATATCTAAAGAAGAATATATCGGTCATTATGCACAAGTCGGAAATGCAAAAGTCTTAGGACAAGACTGGAAAATTTTTGATATCAAGGAATTACAAAATTACCTTAACAAGATTGTTGGAATATCAGACTTAAAAAGAATCTGTCTGGAAAAGACACAGATTCAAAAAACTAAAGAAATTAAAATTTTAATATCATGCTTTCAGCATTATCGATTTGAAGCCCAATCCGAACTTAGGCGCTCAATTTACAAAAAGGGAAAGTCTTTAAAAAATTTTTTGCTATCCGAAGTCAACCTGCGAAGTGCCATTCCACCAAAGAAGATAAAAAGTGTTCAACAACTTATGGAAAAACAATTTGGAAAGGAGTGGAAAAGTGACGAAAGTTTTTGTGGTACACGAATCTTTTATGTGAAAATAATCAAGTGGTTGAAGATACTGAGGAAGAAGAAGAGCTAAGAAATGAGTGTGACTGTCTAGAAGAAGAGTTTGCACTTCATATTTAAATGCACTGTTGGATGTGCTATTAGTGTATCAAATGTTATATGTTTTTTTTTTGTATTACTAATAAAAATACTACTTTTATTAATTCCTGCTAATAAAGTTGTGAGCAAAATGAAATAAATCCAGTTATTTCAAGCAAAACCAAATAAATCCACTTTTGTTTAAATTTTCTTTTGCACTAAATATCACTTTTTTAAATTTATATTGTAGCAAAAGTTTTATTATGACTTCTCTAACAGTATTTGCGAACAAGATAAAGAAAAAAATAATTACTTTTTGCGTCTCAGAAAAATCCTATTTTTCCAAAAATCGGTTTTAGTGGATTTATTCGGTTTTGCTTTAAACCTCCTCAATTAGTGAAACCACTACTCCCAACATATTTTTTGGAAGATTTGGAAGACAACACATTACTACAGGAAGATTTTTTTTTGATACTATTGATTGTTTGGATCAGTTTTACAGATTTATCAACTGGTCTTATAAAGAATGAATTCGAGAGCTTTTTTGAATTTGGGAGATAGGAAATAGGTAATTGTTGTGGCAAAATATGTAGTGTTATATTTTTGCTGACATTAACGAAGTATTCATTTAGATTTTCAGGGTGTGAAAGGGAAAATGTTTGAGGACCAAGTTTCTTTTGCAACACTTTTAGAGATTTCTAGACGATTTTGATAGTACGGTTTTTTAGACATTTTGATAAATTTTAGATAGGTTACTTTGTACTTCGTGATATATTCAGTGAAAAAGACGTTGGTAGTACATTTCTTGATGTACACTAGTGAACGCATATTCTTGGGTGATATGCAGAAAGCCAGTATCTTAGATACTGAGCTACAGCCCTAACAAATAATACGTCTGCCTGGTCTATACACAAAGCGCGCAGATTGATAACTCAAATGTTTAAATGCAGAGCTATATCTGTGGAAACACATAAAAGTCCTATTTAATGACAACGAGTTATTGCCTTCAAGAAGTATTACCACCACCAACAGCTATGGAACCTAGCTTTTGATGATCTGATCTATGGGTTTAATAGACAGAAAATATATTGATTCCACAGACGATAATCAACAAGAAAAAGTTCTCTGAAACAGGCATATGCGTTTTGTATCAAACCGCACAAAGAAATCGTGCCTAAGAGGGAAACTATCTGTAAATCCGTCCTAAACAAAACTTATAGCCTTCATAAATAAACAGAAATTAAGATGTTTTCTAGAGAAACTACTTGGAATCAGGTTTTGTCAAAAAATTAACACGAATATATCATCCATGGAACAATTTTTACTTTTGGCTTTTTAATTACAAGTGTATCTTTGCCTCTGTGGTTATTTTCTTCCATTCACATTTCTCTTGTGTCCCTCTCCTCCATCCTCTTACATTCTAAGATTTATTTCTTTCATTTGCCTGTTGGTGTCCATTGCATAATATTCCTAGTTTTTGTATCCTTTAACACTTGGGCACCTTCCAACCATGTCAACCTCTACCTTTTCATACATCGTACAATTTCATGTCCTAAGACTAAGTTTTACATTGGGTCTTGTCTGTTTGACCGAATGGAACCATGGGTCTTAAATATCAAACTTATTTACAAAGAAGAAGAAGAACTTTTTTTTTAAAACGATTTACGGATTAGAAAACAAATGTAAAATGTAATTCTCATTTTAATTCTATATCAAATAATATTTAACCTTTCAATATGCGAAAGAATTTCTTTGGGGCGCTTAATTACGATTTTCAATCACTTCGATTTTTCGCTGCAGAGCGAGCGGATCTTCCATTTTTATTGTGCATATTGCGGCCGCATAAATTTGGCCGGGAGTTATTTCATCAGTTCCAGTTTAGTGTTCTCTAAGAAGCCCAAATCGCATTTATTTAAAAAAAATTGTGGTAATATACCTTGCACTTTTTTAATTAATTTTAAATTTGGAGTTCTCGATTAAACAATATATAATAACTGGGTAATAATACAAAAATTATGTTAAGATAATACAAAAAGGGTTTTAATCAAAATCTAATTTTATATTATTGAAATAATTTATCATACGAATTGCATACTATTACATTACACTTGTCGACACATTCTTTTTATCATAATTTTTCAAGTATCAGCTTTTCAAAACGTGAAGTGAATGTCTGGAGTTAATTTGTAAATTATAGATGAACGGATAAGGTCCTTATGTTTATATTTAATATGTCAAGGTCGATATTTGTCAAAATGCGCCTGATTAATTGTATAGCAATTACAACGACAAATCCCGCGATAAGTCATTCGACTAAAGCCGATTCCCATTATAATCTAAGAAAATAATTTGGGTTATTCATTTTACATAACTGACCACCGATTATGTCATTAGAGTTAAGGTATTAATATTAAAAAGCAATAAGTATAAAATGATATTTCTGGTTCTCACCAGGGACTAGAAACACGATGTGTTTTTTAGTTGTATGTTAGTAACTTGCATCAGATGTTCGCGAAAAGATTTTTGATTGTGAAAGTGTAAGGATTTACTTAACTTTTATTGTTCAGGGAGCTAGATAAAAGAATCGCTTTAGTATTAGGCGTATCTGCATCGATGAAGCCGATAAAAAGTGCAATGTATGACAGGGATATGTCTTGTACCCGCGTGTCTAACATCGTGTTTAATCTATAATGTAGAAATTCTCTAAAGAACATTATGAAATAAGCCATATATCTATAAATAATTCGTTACACTGATACCAGAATGATAAATGTAGATATTTCTGACTTTTAGATAAAATTTCAGTGACTTTTAAATAACATTTCTTTTTCTCGAGGTAGGAACATCACTCTAAATAATATAGTTACAAAATGAAAAAGCAATGATTAGATTCAGCAATTAAAGAGAACATATGTTACGAGCAATGTCCGAAATTTGACAATCCTAGCATTGTACGGAAAATATTGTCCACTTCTAGCATTGTACCGCTTTACTGTACAATCTCCAAAATAGACATAGTTATCGGACTTTGTATAAAAAAATTACTGTACAATGTTCGAATTTCAATAAGTATTGATTCAAATCGATTTTTACGATTATTCCCCATTTGTTATTAAAGACAAACAAACACCAATGAACTTCCGGATTTTAGGATTAAATTATTTTAAATTATCAGACACATTTCTTAAAAATCTAAAATGATTCACAAATATCTTGCCTGTATTATAGTGATGTATCTATCTCTTGAAGTTTTGAAATGATTCACTAACATTATTACTATATTGTAGAACAGTTTCTTCTTATTATTTATATTTTAGTTCGACACAGAATTTTATCATATTGTCGATTAAAAAAAACAACTCTATATATAAATAGAAAATATAAAAATATTAAATAATTAACAAGAACTGTTCGATTTTTGATTTGGTGTGTCGGTTGTCAATAATACTCGATTCGAAACGATGAGCGTTTCGATAATCATTTTAAATTTTGATCATTTCGGACATTGTACAGTTTGGGGATACAATGCTAGAAGTGGACAATAATTTCCGTACAACGCTAGGACTGTCCAATTTCAAGCTTTGCTCGTAACATGTACACAAAAATATACAAGTAAAATAACTGGGAACGCCTGTAGTGAGGTATATTCTTATATTTTTTTAAGGTAACTGTCAATGGTGTGTAGTCCGTATAGCAGATTATTTTTACAAAAATATTAAATTCCTGAGATATCGATTCCCAAAATCGAGTTTTGTTTAAGTATGAATATGAATGTTCTGGTTAATTTGATGATTTGATGTATATATATATATATATATATATATATATATATATATATATATATATATATATATATATATATATATGCAATGAGAAAGACGGCAGTCAATTCTTTCCTAACATTTTCGATGGCTTCAGTAGATATTGGTGCAATTTCAGTTCTGATGCGCTTCTTCAACTCTTCTATATTATTCGGTCGACTTTGATACATTTTACTCTTCAAATATTCCCATAAAAAAGTAAAAAAGAGTCAAATCTGGAGATTTTGGTAGCCATTTGATAGATCCCCTTCTACCTATTCACCTACCTGGAACAACGTTATTTGAGTAATTTCGTACCTCAAGGCTGTAGTGTGGGGGAGCCCTACCCTGTTAAAACCACAAATCATTTCTATTTGGAAATGGCTGTTTTAGTTGTGGCATCAGATAATCCTAAAGAAATTTAAGATAACGAGGAGCCATTAAGATTTTCTCAAAAAAATATGGCGTTATAATGTGATTGTGTATAATGCCGGACTAAACATTACCTTCTCAAGATATTGTGTCCTATATTCTTCCATCTTATGTTGATTCTCACTTGCCCAGTATCGATATGTTTGGCGGTTTACGTGACTATTGAACAAACAAGCCACTTTATTTGAAAAAGGTACCTTTTTGTATGAATCTCTGTTACATCGTTCCATATTGGTTTTTCAGAATTCCTGGACCAGATTTACTTTGTACGGATGCCATTTTTCCTTTTTTTTCACTTTAACGACAGTTGATTGATCGACAACCCCTTTTTCTTTGTCATCTACCAGGACTTCTTCGATTTTACCCTTCATCAGCTGCAACAACGTACTTATCATGTATAAATATGTGCCCCAAATATGCTGTCTTTCGCCTTTTAATGGTGGTCAAAAGTTCTCTGTCTCTTCCCATTCTGTGCAACACCATTTTTCTTCCAGCTTCCAGTTTTCTCATTAAATCAACATCAACAGTCCAGGCTTCGACACCATAAAGAAGAATATAGTGGATATAACATTTTACCATCCGATATAGGATTTGCAGATTGAGTCTTTGGTTACTCAGAAATTTCCTCTTCTTCAAAAAGGCTGCTCTTGATTGCTCTATTCTTGTACGATTTTCTGATTTCGGATTCAGATCTTCCGTAAGATTCCTACTCCTAAGAATTTCATTTTGTCCACTTGCTCAATATCTTCATTTTTTATCTGGATCCTTGTAATGACTTTGTCCCTCTTACTGATAACCATTGTGTTTTTTTTTCTTTATGTTTATTTTTAAACCAAGCTGTTCCCCAGTATCACAAATTGCGTTTAGTAACGTCTGCAGGTCTGTCTATAATAAATTCTTGTAAATGTAAAATGTAAATTTTTGTAGATTTGTAGTCATTAAATTAACCAGTACATTCACATATTAAACAACATTCACAGCTCGATTTTGAAGGTTATTTCGAAAAATTACTATTTTTTTTAAATTCAATGTTCGATATCTCAGGAAGTAAATATTTTCTGCAAAAAATAATCTCCTATTCGGACTACGCACCATTCATACTTTTCGTATTAAAAAAATTACGAGAATATCTCCCACTAAATGCTAAATTGCATTTATTCCCAGTTCTTTTAGTTGTACATTTGTGTGTAATTGCTCTTTAATTACTTAATCTAATCATCGGTTTGTCTTTATGTTATAACTATAGTTAGTATAAGTGATCTTCTTCCAACTCATCCGCTCCAAATATTTATCTGCTAAATACTCAAATGCTGCGTTGTTTCAACTATCTTGGAACTAACTCGAGTATAGAAATGTTATTTAAAAGTCACTGAAATTTTATCTAAAAGTCAGAAATTTCTACATTTATCATTGTGGTATCGGTAAACCGAATTATTTATAGATTTATTGTTTATTTGAAAATTTTTTATTTCATAATGTTCTTTAGAGAATTTCTATATTTAGATTAAACACAATGTTAAACACGCGGGTACAAGACATATCCCTGCCAGACATTGCGCTTTTTATCTGCTTCATTGATGCAGACACGACAAATTTTTTATCTGGTTCCTTATACTTTCGCAATCAAAAACCTTTTCGTGAACATCTGATGCAAGTTACTAACACGCAATTACAAAGCACTTGGAGTTCCTATTTCCTTGTGAGAATCAGATATATTATTTTATTCTTAGTACTTTTAAATAGTAATATCTTAACTCTAATGACATAATCAGTGGTCAGTTATGCATAATGAATAACCCAAATTTATATTTTTAGATTAGAACGGGAATCGGTTTTAGTAGAATAAGATTATCGCTGGTGTTATTGCTGTAATTGCTATACAATTAATCAGGGGCATTTTTGACAAATGTCGACCTTCACACATTAAAATAAACATAAGGTCCTTATCCGTTCATCTATAATTTACATATTAACTCGAGACATTCACTTCACGTTTTAAAAAGGTGATACTCGAAAAAATCTGATAAAAACAATGTGTCGACAACTGTAATGTAATTCGTTATGATAAATTTTTTCAACAATATAAAATTGGGTTTTGATTAAAACCATTTTTGTATTGTCTTAACATAATTTTTTATTTTAAAACAGTATATAATATTTTGTTTAATCCAGAACTCAAAATTTAAAATAAATTGCAGCAGTACCAGGTATATTATAACAAATTTAAGAAAAAATAAAACATGATTCGGCCCTCTCAAAGAAAACTAAACTGGTACTGCTGGAATAACTCACGATAACCACATATGCAGCGGCAACATGCACAATAAAAAAGTAAGATACGCACTTCTTTCTTCTTTCAGTACCCTGTGCGATTATCTAACGTTGGCGATCATATTGGCAATAATAACTTTGTTTACGGCGGCTTTAAATAAATTACAGGTGGTCTCATGATATCATTCTCGAAAATTTCGGAGCCAGGATGTTTTCCTTCGGCCTGGGCCTCTCCTTCCGGCGATCTTACCCTGTATTATGAGGTGTAAAAGCTTATACTTCTCTGGATGTCTCATTACATGACAGAAATATTGTGACTTTCGAATTTTTATGGTTTTTGTTATTTCTGTACTCTTTTTCATTCGATGTAAAACTATTTCATTTTTTATTAGATTAAACCAACTTATCCGCAATACTCGTCGATAAATCCACATCTCAAATGCCTCCAATTTTTTCATTAATGTCTCTGTAAGGGTCCAGCTCTCCATACCTTCCAGGAATGTGGAGAATATGTACTAGCGTATTAATCTGATTTTAAGGTTTAACGTAATATCTCTATTAATTACAACTTTCTTTAATTTATAGAAGGCGGCTCTGGCTTTTTCAATGCGTATTGAATATTGGATATTTCAATATATCCCAGTTATCGTTAACGTTTGCACCCAAGTAGATAATATTGTGGACTCTTTCTAATCCTATTTCATACGCTCTGATGTTCGTTGGTTGTAACTCCGTTTTGCTGACAACGATAAGTTTTGTGTTATTAAGAAGTATTAAGTTTTAGCCCATATTCATCACATGCTTCGGTTACCCTGTTTATAAGTATTTGCAGGTCTTCTTCATTGGAGTCAATAAGTATCGTGTCGCACAGTAGCAAAAAATCAAAGAAAATCGTAATTCAAGAAAGATCTTTTGCATATTGACAGGTTAAATATTAGTTTATATTAGACAAGGCAAAAAGCTCGGGTCCGTTTTGGGTTTTGAAATTTTGAATGAAAATTTAAACTTTATATTGAAACTTATAGCTATAAAATTCATCCAATTTTTCGAAACCTACAGCCCTTCGAAACGAAGGTACTTTCGAAATGTCGACATAGGAAAGTGGAGGGGATAACTTTTTCAGCCCCGTTTTTTTTTTTCGAGATCGGAACTTCAAATTAAAACACGTAGGAAAAATTTACATTATCTCGGCTTCCATTGCAGCTAGAACCTCTTTTAGAATATTCCAGCCAAATTAAAAAAAAAAGTAAGTTTTTACGGTGAATTTCAAATGGACTCAATTTTTCAGAGGTTTCCCATATTTCCCGGCCAGTGAAAACTATGTAGATATTCATATTTCAACGAGCTACCCCAGATTAAAAAGAAAGAGGCTTCTAGCTGCAGTGGAAGCCGAGATAATGTAAATTTTTCCTACGTGTTTCAATTTGGAGTTCCGATCTCGAAAAAAAAAACGGGGTTGAAACAATATAAAGTTTAGATTTTCATTCAAAATTTGTGCAAATTTTATTTCTTAATGTTTATAAACAATGGAGATATGATTTTTGTAAAATAGTCCCTAACTTCGTTCGTATTGGTCATGGTAGCTTGAAAAATGTAGAAGTTATTACAATTGTATGTAGTAACACCGGCTTATAACTGAGGTTTCCGAAAAATAAAAACACACGATCCCCTGATCCCGTGTATACGATAGCTCAATTAATGAAGTTAGAGCTGTGAAAGGTTTTTTAATTTTTAAGTTTATAGACTCCACATTTTGCCAATTTTTACTATAAATTGTGCACTAAATTGTTGAAGTTAGCTTTAAAATCTATCATAATTTGGAATAAAAAATAGTTTCTCCCGCTAGAGGGCGCCAAAATAAAAAATTACGTAACGAACAGTCATATAGTTACATTCCTTATAAAATTACATTTTAAACCATGTATCACACTTAGTACTTTACCTATTTTAATTGTATTGATGATAGTTATAGGTAAGGCGAGGGGAGGCATAGTGAAATTTGAGAATATGATGAAAATATCGACGTGTTTCTGCAAGTTTTTTTAAAGATGTTTGTTGAAAATAATCGATGTCTCTTTTTCAGTGCCGTACACTGGTAATTAATTAATATTGTTTATATCAGATATTTAAAAACATAACAAAATAAAAAAATTGCTGATCTTTTTGTGATAAAAAATAGAGAAATACTAACTACAAATATTTACCCTTTTCCTTATATAATTTGTCTTTGAACATTTGAACACAACTTTTAAATTCACTAAATTGAACAGAAACTAACTACTTGTTTATCATATACGAGTATATTTTTATGGTCCAAACTATCCACAATTTAATCCAAAACAGTAAAAATCTATAAATATCTACAAATTCGCAACACCAGACACCAAATAAGTGATAAGTAAAAAATCGAAGCGTGTTGAAATACTAAATTATTTGCAGAAAACAAACAACTAAATGGCTGATAACAATGAACTTTCACCTCAAATCATTTAAAAATACATGGATTGATTTCCAATGTCGATAAATCCAGTTTAAAAAAATAAATACAGTACTTTGAACGCACGGCTCCGAATATCAAATGAGATCGGTTGGAAGGTGATCGGCACATAAAGTATCCTGTCCGCGATATCTTGATACCTTATAATCAGTACATGATAGCTTGTTAAGAGTTCGTCTGTTGACATTTTTTTCTTTAAGTTTAGTTTAAATAAAAATCCGACCCAGGAAATGAAATTCACCGTAGGTGAGCAGAAATGCAGAAAATGAGGTAAAACGTTTAGCAGATGATTGACCTTAAGGTGTAAAGACAGTTAATAGCTACCATGAATATAATTTGATTCGAAAGTGTTTAACTTGCTTGGGTATATCCATTTTTTAACAAATAATTTCTATGTTCTACACAATGAAAAAGTTTATATAAGAAAACCATGTTAAATTACATTAATTAATGAAATGCCATCAAATTTAATAGACAGTTCGGTAAAATATAAAAATATATTTTCGTATTTTAATTTAAATACTTTTATAATTTAATATTAACAGGAGAGTCAGTTGCGTAGATGTTAAAGTTAACTGTAAAAAAAAACACAAAGTAGTAAAGGAGCATCTTCTTCTTCTTCTTCTTCGTCTAGCCATTCACGTCCACATCTGAACATAAGCCTCTTCAAGTCTTCCTTTCCATTGTTTTTTATTGTACGCTACTTGTAGCCAATTTTTCCCGGCAGTCCTTTTCAGATCATCTGTCCATCTCATAGGAGGTCTGCCTCTGGGTCTTTTGTGATGGTATGGTCTCCAGGTTAAAATTGATTTGTGCCATTTGTTTAGATCGCTCCTAGCTACATGTCCAGCGTATTCCCATTTCAACTTTAATGATTTTTGCACCACATCGGTGACTTTGGTTTTCTGTCTTATCCATGTGTTTGTTTTCTTGTCCTTAAGTGATAAATATACCTAGCATTGCTCTTTCCATCGCGTGTTGAGTGACTCTAAGTATATTCATATTCTTTTTTGTGATTGTCCATGTTTATGCCGCATAAGTTAATATCGAAATAATGCATGCATCAAAAACTTTAGATCTAAGATGTAATTGAATTTGTTGATTTCTGAGTATAGTTCAGTTTACCAAATGCTGCCCAAGCTAACTTTCTTCTTCTTTTTATTTCTTCAGTTTGAATTTCCCTATTTAGTATTATTTTTTGTCCTAAGTATATATATTCTTCAACTTTTTCTATAACTTTATCGTTTATTATTGTCACGGTGTCTTCGGAGTGCATGACTTTTGTTTTGTTTAAATTCATTAAAAGGAGCATAAAAGATTCAAAATTGGTTGTTAGAATGCTAGCAATAATCTCGAAATAGTTATTTATGTACCAAGGGTATTAAATAGATTTTTATGCCCAGAGGGCGACGATGTGAGCGGGTTTGTAAGTCGCCCGAGAACATATATACATCTATTAATACCCGCGGTGCATACAAACTTTTGTTTACTCGTTATTGCGTGTACAAATAAATATGTTCTAAAAAATCCGAAAATTCGATTTCATTTTGATAATATATTTACTAGTAAACATTCTATGTTCTTATGTTATGTTGCTACGCTACATACGGGCAGAGGCCCTCGGGTTTGTAACATCGTCGCCCTCTGGGCATAAACATCTATTTAATACCCTTTGTACATAAATAACTATTATGCCATACTATAGTCCGTCTAGAAAATATACGGAAAAAAGAAAGCAGAATTATAATTTTACGGTATTTATTTCTATTACTTGAAATACAAAATTTTAACAAATAATTTATCTCATTTACTTATACAACCTCCATTTAAATCTAAACAATTAACTAAACGTCCAGATACACCCGAAACTAGGTCAAGGCCATAATTTTCGGTAATGGTGTTCCAGGCCTGTAAAACTGACCGAATCAAACCTTCTTTATCTCGTGGCGCTGATCGTTCCACTTTAATCTTCATCAGTCCCCATATATTTTCAATAGGGCTAAAATCTGGAGATGCTGCTGGCCATGAAATTGTTGTCAATTCGTGTTCTTGCATCCAAGCTTGAGTATAAGCAGAAGTATGGCATCTTGCATTATCGTGCTGAAAACGCCACTCCTCTGGATATAAAACATGAGCCGTTTCAAGAAGAAAACCATTTAGGATGTCACAATATTTCGCACTATCAACAGTACCATTAACTATACAGAGAGGTGTAGCACCACGCTGTGATATTGCTCCCCAAACCATTATTTTAGTGGGAAATTAAACGTTGACAAAAATCTATTCTTCGTTGCCTTTGCACTTTGCAGAGGTATCATTGTAGAGTTTTTTTTGGATTCCTTGATATGTAGCCTTGCTTTTTCAGTGACATGTGGACAATTTCTTCGCACACTTTTATTCTTCGCTGATTTTCAAATCTGTTCCCTAATTTTCGAAACCCTAGGCGCGGATTTTGTCGCCCTAAAGCCACTAAAGCATTTAAATTGTTTCCGCGAATCTTACGCGATCTACCAGAAACTGGTCTACGTCTCATATCTATACCTTTTTTTTAGCCTCTTTTTTGTCTCATACACTGCACTTTTTATGAGTTCAGTCAATTGCACTAATTTTTTAACGTTTTGGACACCCTCTCTATACAAATATTCCATCACTTTTCTTTTTTCTACTTGCGACATTGTTTCACAAATCTCAAGTCTGTTTACAAACAACAATATTTGACAGATGGTGTTGTCATGCGATTTTGTCCATAACCTATAGTAGGCACAACCTACTTGATGCATTACTTTTGTCTTAAAATGTTACAAAAAGAAAATCTATTAAAATTAGGAAAAATATAAAATTCCGGATACTTTCTAGACGGACTATAGTTTATTATTGTGTTTTTATTGCTTAATTACCAACTACATAATAGTGTACTTTATGCCCGCGCGGGCATAAAGTGTACTTTATGGTCCGCACGGGCGTAAAGATACAAACAAAAAAATAACTTATTAGAAACATATTTAAAATAATTGATGGTTTCGACTGTTACTTGATGGAAATTCATTTTATGTAACAATAAAACACTGAATACTTTGTTTACAAAACTTCCACAAAATTTATTATAAAATCTAATCCCTAACCAAATTTAAAAAAAAAGCGGAAAAAACAATAAAGAGATGCCTACGACAAGGCATATGAAAAAATTAAGTTTATTAAAAATTATTAAGTTATCTTTTTGTTTGTACCTTTACGCCCGTGCGGGCCATAAAGTACACTTTATGCTCGTGCGGGCATAAAGTACACTATTACCTATTTGGTAACTAAGCAATAAAAACAAGATAATAAACTATTATGACATAAAATATTTGATGGAATAACAACTGGTTGTATAGCACATATACGAGAAACTGATAAATTTTATGTGAATGTAGGGTTGCATCAAGTAGATAATGCTTCAGGCATATCTATTCTTATTAGCATCAGTAATAGGCAAGTAAAAAACAAAAAACAGCTGAAAAATCTTCTACTGGTTTTTAAATGTTCTAAAAGGTATATGAGAGATAGAGGGTTACAAAATAATAAAAAAATTTAATAACTTTTTTATGGAAAAAATTAATTAATCTATTTTTTCGCGATTTTCTGATTTTTCCAAAAGGTGAAAGTATCCCAGTTCTTATTATTTTCTTAAGAAAATAAATGTTAATAAACAATGAACATCCGTGGGGAGTTGTCTGTCTCCCATCGGACGGGTTGGGGGTTAGGCTAAATCAGTGCCTATGCTGACGATATCAATATTGTTGGGAGAACGGAAAACGCTGTACGAGAGGCGTATGTAACATTAAAAGAATTACCTACAAAAATGCGTTTAATAATAAACACCAACAATGGAAAAACATAGCAACGAATTCAAATAATCAATATTATACTATCCACCCTACCTTGCCACAAGATGTTGACTATATTTTCAAATATGCAATGCCAAAGAAGTTAACAGCCACAATTACACGACTGAAAACTAATCACGGTGCATTCCCAGCTCACTTGGCTAAGTTAAATATTATCCCTTCTGGGGTGTGCTCATGCGATAATATATCACAATGTGACATCAACCATATTCTTTTTAAGTGCGATAAACATAGGTATGAAACAGATCAGCTGTATTCAAAACTATCAGAACTTAAAATTCAGACTCCCATAAACATCACCCATTTACTCTCCTTAGATAGTAGAGAAGTATACGAACTAATATGTAACTTTTTATTTAAAGTTGGTTACACTATTTAAAATCTAATATCTTACATTACAATTCTGTGGCTAAAGGACTAGTTTCCAAGCCAACTCACCAAACACACACACACACACCAACAAAACGAAGCATATGAAAATAAGCACGCAACCACAAATCCTACGACCACTCGTTATAGAAAAAGATTGTGTGCTTTTTCACCAGCTATGGCGTGAGTCTACTTACAAGCACGTGACAAAAAAATATCAAAGTTGTTATAAATATTTATAACCTAAAAAATAACAATTTTAATAAAATCTTTATCTACTAAAAAGTTTTTTATATTATAGTAAATTAGTATATTTTATAATTCTTATAATATGCAACTAACTATGTAGATGCGAAATGGAAGAAATTATCATTGCTTTATTCAGCATCCGAATGGTCAATCCGCTTAATAAAAAATAAATTGACTAATAAAAATCAGTTAATCTCATAAAAACTTAATAGCTTTAAATACTTGAATACGTACCCATGGAAGGGGCCTCTTTGTTGTTACATTATCGCCCTGAAGTGTGAAGTAGCTACTTAAAAGGTTATGACTTGAATCATTGTATAATAATATTGCATTGAAAATTCCCTATCAAATACTAACATAAAAATCTCTGACTAAAAAATCAAATTAATAATGCTATTTACTTTGTAGTTTTACTATATATATATATATATATATATATATATATATATATATATATATATATATATATATATATATATACATATTATATATATATATTATATATATATATATATATATATATATATATATATATATATACATATAGCAAAAAATACGACCGTTGATTAAAACCGTTAAAATCAAATGAACTAGTGTTCTTACAGTTTTTCTTGTGTTTTTTGTTTCGTTTCTCTCGTTTTGTTGTTAATCTTTAATGTTAAGTTATCGTAGAGTTTTTACAACATCTAAAAACCCCTACAAATTGTTTTTGTAAGTATGAACCCTGTTGGTTGTTTACTTATATTCTAACATCTTTTTATTTGTAGTGAACTGATGATGCTTTTAAAAATAAAAGCGAAACGTATTCGAATAAATCAATAAAGTAGTTGACGACTTTTATTTGCCAATTATTGACCGATAAAACCTCTGCTATTAAACCATTATATACATATATATATATATATATATATATATATATATATATATATATATGTATATAGTAAACTCTTAAATATTGGGGAAATCTGCAAGAAATACTCTAATGTGTATCAATTGTTTCGCCGAACGTTTTCGCCAAAGAGAATTAATTTGGCTTCTTCAGGGCGTAACTTAGAATTGTAGAGTTAGAATATTAAAAAACTTTGCTAGTAACATAGTGGTGTTTTTTGTTACTATGTGCAAAAAAAGTTTTTTATAAGAATTGAAATGTATGGTAGCTTCGAACTTGACACGTAAAGGCTTACCCAAGGTTAATCGAAAAACCCAATGCAACTACATTTAAAAGGAGGTAATTCTTTGAAATGTCAATATATATATATATATATATATATATATATATATATATATATATATATATATATATATATATATATAATATAAATTAAGTATTTCTTGGGTTTAGGTTCAATAAAATATATATTACATGTGGAACTAGATTTTAATTTCCATTGCAATCAACGTTTCGGCAGGAAACCCTTGCCTTTGTCAAGATTCAAAACGTAAAACGAAACACAGACATTAATGAACTCGGAAAATATGGAGACAGAGACTCGTAAAAAATAATAGAAACCCTCTAGAAAACCAGGAGGAAAATCTAGAGGAACTAAGTCGGGTGACCGAGGAGGCCATTTTATTGTACCGTCCGTACTAATGACACGTTCAACAAAAATTAACGCTAAATAGTCTCTAACGGCTTTTGTATTATGTGCAAGACAGCCGTCTTGATGAAACAAATTTCGTTGAAGTTAATTTGAAGACGTCGAACTGCAAGAATAATTTGATTTTGTAGTAATTGGAGATATTTGACTGCGTTTAAATTGCCTTCAATGAAAAAAGGACCAATAACATGGTCTTCCAAAATTCCAGTCCAAACATTCAACTTTTGTGGATACTGCGTACGCACAGACACATTCAAATGCTTATTCTCCTGAGACCAATAACGTACAACGGATGGATTATGTTTCTTGTGAATTGTGAAGGAGGACTCATCTGTAAACAAAATATTTTTCAAAAATTGATTATTTTATGCATGGCATTCCTTCATCATAATTTCACAAAATTGCATCCGTTTAAATTCATCATCAGGAAATATTTCTTGAGTTGTCTGAACTTTATAACAATGGTAGTTGTTTCTTTTTAAAATATTCCTCACTGTTTTTACATTCGAATCAACTTCATCGGCAATTTGTTTACTTGAACACGGCGTCGCTTCAGCCAATGCACAAACTTGTATTTCTCTAATTTCTCGTTCTTAAGAAATTGTCTTTTCGAGAGGTTGATCTGATGGGCAGAATGTTTTACATCTGCCATTGCCAAACAGCTTCAGCCAAACTTTTCAAATTGATGAATAATCGCCAATGCAGTTTTTTCTATAATAGGTATTGGCTTATTTTCAAAAGCCACAATAAAAATAAATTAATAGTTTCTTGTACTGAGTTGTCCCCAATGTACCAGTTTATTATTTGTACCCGTTCTTCTGTTGTATAAACAGTCGGCATATCAAATTTTTATCTATACACTTACGCTTACTTAAAAATTATCTTGTTTTATTGGAAATTAGGTTACAATTTCGTAAAATGAGAATCTGTAAATTTCTCATGGATTCAAGAAATTTTGTACCAGTATTTGTGTCAATTAGTGTTTCATTTTTAATATCATCATCTGTGTTAGATATCCTGTTAAATTCTACTATAATGACCATAAACTTTTACCTAAATCGTATATATCTTCTTCCTATGTCTGTTTTTCAATATGCCTCCACTTCGTTCCATTGTTTTCGTGGTCTTCCTGCTGACTTTTGACTTACATTTGCCTAGGAGGACCAATTCGTTAAACTTCCCGTGCTCGAATCGGTATCAATATAGTATTATGACCCATTTTAACATCCCTGCTTCATCAGACACTTAGACTTACAGGGCTGATACAAATTCAAACTCGGAAAGTCCAACGAATGTCTCCTAAAACTTGAACTGCAGTGGCTAGCGTACAGAGGTGCCACCTGATTTGGTGGCCATGAACGAAAACGATTTAATACGTTCGTTTTCTGTCCTCTGATCTATACGAAATATGTAAAAGATTAAATCTTTAAGCAAAAGCTGCTATCGCTTTGTTGGAATAAATGGTCAAATATATGGTCTAGGAGGACAAATTCGTTAAACTAAGTTTAAGTTATAATTATGCTATCTCTCTCCTGAATAGATCCTTAAATAGATGAAGTTTTCATCATATTTCGTCTTCCCAAAGTTTTTTTTTAATGAGCCATTTAATAAGCAATTTAGAGAAGTTAACTAGTGGCCTAAACTCTGCCATTATTCTTATTTAAGTTAGAAAATTTCGTGATAGTTCCTTTCCATTCTATGGTCCTTCGAACTGGATTATCTTACAACTTTCAAAATATTGGAAAATATAAAAAGAATATTTTAATTTATTTTAAAAATCACTGTCTTTGACAATGTGCTTGAAATCAGTCAATCACTTTAAAACACTTTCAATACATGTGTGTGATTTTTGGCCCTTTCCCGCCTTTTGTAGCTCCGAGGTCAGTATATTCTAAGCACTTAAGCTAAGGAGCAGTAGAAATGTTTAAGTAAAGTAAAAACAACGTTTTCTCCCGTAAAAAGATACGTAAATATTTTAAGTGTTCTTTAATTTTGATATACTAGTTTCATTTTTATTATATATTTAGCATTTTTTGTTTATATTTAGCAGTTTTGTTGTAAAGTGCCAAAATTGTATGCAAGTTATTTAGTGAATTTAGAGTCTATTGGAAAGATATGGAAGTTTAGAACCAGTCTAGTTGGTGGCATAAGCTTTTACCATCACCGTTCCCTGGGTTGGAAAGTCTAGTATCATAGTTTTAACCCATAATTGATAATCATCAATGTTATATTTTTTAATTTTTTGTTTTATTAGTTCTGTTACACAAAATTAATATATTGATATCACGACCATATATTGTCATGCATTTAAAAGCTTATTTAAAACAAGCTAGATTAAAGCTTTTGTCTAGCAAGGGGATAGTTTTTAAAATGAAAGTAAAGTATTATTTGTTAAGAAACGATAAGTAGAAGTACATACTCTTACTTTGGTTAATTATTCTGTGATAGCAATAAATAGCTTGTAACTAATTAAGAATGTTTTTCGGTACTATATGCAAGAATTAAAGATAATTTGGTTCATTTAAAACCAAGATAAGTTAAAACAAGGCAAACTTATGTCACCTTTGTGTGGGGATTTGTTCTTTTTTAGTTGGACTTTTACTAACCAGAAGAGTTTTTAAGAAATACCTTTGTATATAAAAATGTATTAACTAAAATACTTACGTGTATTCTTAACCAGTAAACCAAAATAATCTGAAAAATAAGAAAATATGTTATTAAATCATTTACTTTCGAAGTTTTTAAAATTAAAATATGCTATAAAAGTAAATGGCAAAAATAAAACTTAGCATTTAAGGTCAATAGCTTACAAGTCCGTAATTTTTTTAAAGTTTCCTAAAAAACATGCTACAGTCCCATGGTAAAATTCTGATTGTGAAACAGCAATTAAAGAGTTAAAAAGGAGTTTTGTAAATTTAGAAGATACCCAACTTTAAATAACCAGCTGGAATTTAAAAAGGGCATACTGTAGATACACTTTAAAAGAAAAGCAAGAGAGAAGCCTGTAAAAATATGTATTATCTTTAAATTTATCTCCCCTACTTCTGAGGCTTGGAAAATAATTTACAGAATGTACGGGAAAACATTATTTAACATCATACGTTTCATTATTTCATTTCAAACGTAGGTACATCAACAACATAGCAGTGACAAAAATCTATCTATAAGTTTCTTAGTTCATAGAAATGAATTTAAAATTGGTTGTATCAATTTTGATGACCATAATAATTGATCTCTAAATGTCATATTTACAATTAAATTACTTAAATTAACTAAAATTCTCAATGTTTTACGTGCCATAGGACTGAGTTACCAAATTTGACATTAACTGTTTGTTCCTCTTTCACATTTAATATAAATACATTTCAATGCTAATCACTAGAACTCGGGAAACCTGCAAAATGCATATTAAGTGCATATTTGCATATTTTGGATTAATTGTATAAGTCCATATGCATTAATAATTAATAGTGAATTAAAATTAAGTGTAAGTGTAAAAGTAACAATATAGACAAATATCTGAGAGCGCAAGTAACGCAATTTAACGAGGTAGGTAAAAATATCTCTTGGAAATACCCCTTATTGGTAATTACTATTTAAATGGGAATAAGCCACAATTAAAGGTTAAATTAATTTTATTGACGTTTCAATTTCCACTTCGGAAATTAAGGAAACAGTTTCTAAAATATATAAAGAGGGAAGATTTAAAATCCCATGATTTTAGAAGTAGCTTCTGCAATGTGTTATTGTACTGACGCCAAAAATATTCCGTATTACTCTTTATTGTAATTTAAAAATAACATCAGATTGCTCAGCTGTACTAGAACCCCAAAAAGGGAGGCCATATGGAAGATAAGACTCGAACAAAGAAAAATATGTTATTTTGGAAGATGCTAAATTGATTTCCTTCGAAACAGATCTTATTGCATAGCAGGCTGAGGCTAGTTTCTTACTTAACAAATCGATATGATGGGACCATTTAAGGTTCCTGTCTATAAAAATACCAAGAAATTTTACAGAATCAACTATACTGATCTGGCTGTTATTAAGAAGCAAGGGTTGAAGAGCTACTTTACTGGACAATGCTGCTGTCTTATCCACGTTAAAAGAGAGTAAATTAGAGTCGGACCATGTTTTTATTTTAAGTAGATAAGTTATACCTAGTTGCATGAAGAGTTGCAATATTAGATTTTCTCCAGGTAATACTGGTATTATCAGCAAAAAGAAAAATTTTTCCATCAATTTTTTAAGTTAGTGATGTTATTTATGAAGATAAGGAAAAGTAGACGACTAAATACTGAACCTTGTGGTACTCCACATACAATGCTTTTGTGACTAGAGTCAGTATCATTTGCTCTAACTAGTTCTTTCCTATTCCTTAAATAAGATTGAAATAAATTCAAAGAAATACCTCGAATTCCGTAGAAATTTAGTTTTTTTTTATCAAAATGTCCTTTTAAACCAAAGAGACTTTCTAAAGTTTCTAATCGAATTCGGAAATGGGTTATAATTCTCAAAACTGATAGGCCGAACTAAACTTATAACTTTTTACTTGTATTCTTATATAAAAAAGCATTCATCTTACAACGAACCTAATCAAATTAATTAACTCATTTATTAGTCAATTAAGATGTTAAACCAGACGTAAATGCCAAAGGTTGAATCCGATAAAAGTGTATAAGAAGAAAAAGATAAGACGACTAAACCAGAAAACATTTAGGTATATGAAATTTTTTACATTTTGCAAGTTGTGATATATCTAACAGAGTTTAAAGATCGTTGAACTATTTTTGAAATGATCAAATTTGTTTGTGCCGTTTAATGATAGCTTTACGTTAGATAACAAAGTTTATTCGCTAAATTTGCACAGTAAATATTTATAGCACCTAATTTATAAGATACGTAGAATATTATAGTCCAGTCATTGTGTTTGCGAAAATTCATCTAATGATCTCGTTCCAGGTTCATCCTCTCGTTTTTATTTTAAGTATATTCATTCATCTGGTAAAAAATTGGTACTTTGAAAGTGCCATATTGCTTCAATTTTAATTTTAATCTTTTCCGTTTGGATTTATTCCGTGTTCAATATATTACTTCTCTCATTGGCGCTAGAATTTTCCTGTGGGAGGGGGGAGGTTGGTTGGTCACCGAAATTTTTGAGTCCTTAAAATTTATGAATAACAGTGTTGGATAGTGACCGGGGGGAGGGTTTAACCCCCAAAACCCCCCTGGGTGCGCACTGACTTCTCTAATTATTCTATCACTTTACATTGCGAGCTTTTACACCAGGGAAGTAAGGCAAAAAATACCATGTTGGGAACCCAGCCAGGTTGGAAATGGGTTTTTGTCAAAATAGGTTGGAAATGGGTTGGAAAATAAAAGTCAAAAATGACAGTTTTTTCGTTTAAATCGCTACAGGTAAAAATCGAGTAATTTAATATATTATTTGGAGTATTCAACTTGTAGTAGATGGGCAAAGGTTTACAACGGCAGTTTTTGAATTTTGGTTCGATTATTTGTTGCTTCGGAAAATGTAAAATAAGGTTTAAATATGCTAGTGAAGGAAAAAGGCAGAGTAAACGATAAAAAAATGAAGACATAGCTATGGAACGTTTAAAAAAAAGGGTTTATAGAGTGGCAAGAGAAATGGGACGATCTGAGGAGAGGGGCTCAGTGGAATCTGGTTGGTTCTTTCCTGACTACTATTGTTTTAGTTTTCTGAGATGAGATTGTCATATTAAATTCGTTTGCTCTTATGTTAAATCTGTGGACCAGTCTTTGCAGACTATCTTCATTTTATGCTATCACTATTGCGACGTCTGCGTAACAGAATATTTTTATCTCTTTGTTTCCCATTCTGTCAGAATTATTTCTTTGTCTCACACACTCTTGAGAGAGAAAGAGAAAGAGAGAGAGAAGAGAGAGAGAGAGCTAGGAAGTAGGGTGCAATCAGTCATGGAACTTCTAAAGGAGATACATAAGTCGTCGGATCGGTGGAAAGCAGTTCAGAGGTATGTAAAGAGAACGTTGGAGAGAAAGGAACAAGAAGAAAGGCTACCCGGAGGGAGGCAAGGTGTCCAGGAGCAAGCAAGTCGATAAGGCAGAACGAGAAGAGGCGAGATTGAACATCAACAGGGAGGAACAGAGGGAGACAATCGTTCAGCCGTAGTGAGAAAGTACGAAAATGCGTGAGAATTGTGCATGAATGAGAGATCGGGTAAATGATCGGCAATTCATGGTTGAGAAGGGTGTTTTTTTAGCAGATAGTTCTCTAAGATTAACGGCGATGGTGTCCGAACAACCTCTTCATTTCTCATTCAGGTCTCGGATATCATCATGGCTACGCTGCGATGGCTACGATTCCTTCATAATCGAGGCTGGAAGGTTATTCTGCCTGCCTTCTAGTACTGAATTATGTTCCGAACATTTTGACCACCCCCTCGTAAAAAAACGAAAAAAAAGTATCTGTCTATTGAACACTTCTCCTGATATGTATCTTATTCGTAGGACTGTGCAGATTTATAGTTGTAGCATTGTTCTGTATATTTTGTATAATGTTGGTGTATCTACGACCAATTAGACACTCTTCTAGTGCCTTTAGAAGTGCGGGTAGTTCGGTAGTAAAATGATTTTTGTGGAAGTTTACAAACGTTAGAACTAGGAAGTCTATTGTATTCTGTAGATTTTTTTATCAGAACTTTTGTGCACTGTAGGTGGTCAGTTGTAACGTAGTTTGAGCAAAATCCAGCCTATTCTCTTAACTCATAAAGTTCGAATTTTGTTTACAATTGAATGATTATTATTCTAGTGTACCGTTTGTATAGATGATTGAATAGACAAATTGGTAATTTTCTATATTCATGTTATCACCAATTTTATGCAGAAGAATTGTAATGGAGTTATTGCAATTTATACGTATCTTTTAACTATACAAGCAGAGATTGATAAGGTCGTATTATCTTCAGAGAAGTTTGACATTATTTAATAATATACATCTGGACAAAACTGGACTATTTTTGATACTACATTGTTTGTTACATTTATATAAACAATACTAATAATACCATTACATAGATATTGCTACTAATTGTAAACTAAGTACATACCTCATTTTGCGGACGATTTTATTTATTTTGGCATTTTGTGTTATCTGATATAATTTATGTATCCGTGACAATTATCTACTTAACATTAACATCACGCCAGTTTTGATGGAAAATTCCATTCGTTTGTATTCTAAATGATTAAAAATAGTAGACCAATAAATCGGCCAGTGATACGATAAATAAAGTAATTGGAAAATACAAACATTGGCACATTAACAAACTTTCTCCAAATAAAAATTTGTTCTATGATATTATGTAAACGTAACGGAAGAAGAAAGTAAACAGTCTATTTGTTTCGCGTATAGCGCAGATATAAATGATTTTCTTTTTTTCGCACAATCACGTACAGCTTGTCAAATTTAAGGTGATACTTGACAAATTTGTCCACTTGCGTAGAAAATTAAGTGAGAACGCATTCGGAGGAAAAGAGATACATAATGCGCTCGATTTCTTCGCCTCGTTGGTACACTCCATACTACAAGCTTACAGAGAGTGACCTTATTTATTAATGGAACTTCTATAATATGTCTATATTGTATGTTATTTTGACGTTTCAATGTTTCCTTCGGAAATTTTTCTCAAAATACAAAATATTTTGTTTTTGTTACTTGGTAAAAAAATTCTTCTAATAATTATATTTTATTTGACTCATTCATATTGACCATTCAGTCATGTTGAAGAGGCAGTTTTGACGTGACAACGTCTTAAATTAGGTTGTGGCTAGGAGTCACTCATGAAAAAGTGTAACGCCCGCTCACGTCTGTTACGATGAGTCACCGAACGAGAGAGAGGCCCGCCGGACCGGCGAATGCCTTGCGTCTCTCTCCCACTCAAACATGATCGGTCCGCTGCGCGCGCAGCACTAGAGAATTAGGCGCGTTGAATCGGTGCGTGCTTGTGTCTCTGTCTTTCTCGAGCGTTCTTGGCGTTCGAGAAAACCGAGAAAGCGTCATAATACAAGTTCACACGTGTGGTTAAAGTATCGTCAGCTGTGTCTGTAGTGAAAATGTGGAGTGCTTAGATTCGTCATTTACAACAACTACAACAATAAAGGTAAATAATTGTACACTAATATTTCATTATCGTAAACTATGATTGATTGATTAATTGTTAGATTGACACAAAAGTTGAGAAACTGAGTTTATAGGTTATGTCACACTATTGACAAATGTTGATAGTGTTAAGTAAATTATTAGTTTAAATCACTCTGCAATCAATCGTAATTCAGTCATATCAATAAATATTCTACCGAGAAAAAGACGTTGTCACGTAAAATCTTCGCCCGTAAAATCGACTTTACAGGCAACCGATTTTTTTTTCGAACACTTCTATAAATGTCTCGTTCTGTAATTTTATAAGAGGAATATTGGCAGAGGTGAAAGCTTTACATTTGCGTTACAGTAAACTGTATAAGAATAAAAGAACAGTAGTTAATCTTATACCTGGAACATACCGACGAAACATTTATTACTTAATTTTTATACTACAGTTGTCGTAATATTTTATATTATAGTCATTTATTCTTCGGATCTTCGGCATTTTAGCATTTCAGTAAGTCATAAATATTTTAATCTGTTGTTTATTTCTTTACCTTAAACCTTTGTCAAAATCGCCCAAGTTGGATTTTGGGGCAGATCTCATTCTTTTGTTAGGCGTCGAAAGAACGCCTAATGGCTAAAGGCCACTCCTTTATAATGGCTATACTTACTCCCGTTGCTAAGGAAGCACGCTCTTGACCTTTTTTAACATCTTTAACATGCGGATTTTGCATCGCTTCTCTCTGTATAAAAATAATTACATTTGCTATTACCTCCCTCGCTTGTCCAGACAAGACTTTGCCTTCTAATTTTGAATTAATATCCATGTTTATAATTTAAAATACGACAACAATTATTTAAAAAGTCAAATCTATTGTAATACGATATTTCTTCAACACACAGTAACTTTAAACATAAGTAAAATAAAAAAAACTTTGTCGCAGACTATACAAGTACCTTGCACTTCGAAGGGCCAAGAAATAATAAGGACGAATTGTGTTGTGGTCGAATGCGCATCGTGGGTGGAGCCTAATTTCAAATCGGCCAAGTATCACGTTCAATTTGACAAGCAATAACATAAATCACTCAATATAAAGAACGCTAGTTTGTGAGTATTTATTTCATCATTCTCTTTGACTTTATCGTTATTTTGTGTAGGTTTCTCTTTAGTGTAGATAACTCTTTATTTAATGAGACACTATAATGTTTTTTCCAGCGAATTTTTAAATTTTCCTTCATTTTGCTCTGTCTGACTGCACTACTGACTCCACTATGAGTATTGACCACTGTAGGGTAGAGATCTCGGGACTCGGGATATTGAGACACCGAAAGCCCTGAAGAAGACATCAGAGAGGGTGTCTAAAGCTCAGTCTAGTAAAATGGACGCGGTTTAACCCGAAAGGTAGATGAGTTTGGTATTAATTTTTGTAATAATATTTATCTTAGGTTCAATTGTACCTAACCATGAAAAGCTTTCGGCATTTCATATATATATATATATATATATATATATATATATATATATATATATATATATATATATATATATATATATTACTTTATCGTACAGATTTTTATATGCTTCTAGTTTAACTTTTGATGCAAGTTATCTAGCTTTCTTTCTGACAATCTAGTAATTTGGAGATCAGCTGTCTTGCATCTATTTTACTTTCTTCTTCTAGTGTCCTAAGCTTAAATTATATTGATTTTCATCCGCCGTTTTCAGAAGTTAATTCATTTATTCTTATCTCTCAAGACCACGAGTGTTTCTGTGCCGAGAAGCTCTCACTAAGTTAAAATTTTTTCTGTTTTCGAAGTGAAATTTATACTTCTTCTCACTTTTATGTTTTGTGAGCGCAGTGATGTTGTTCTTGTCATATTTGTGAATGAATGCGCTACAAAAATAAAAGTAGCTGAAATAAATGACATAACAGTGGAACTGTTTAAATACGCTGGCAAAAAAATCTGGAAAATCTTAGCAGGTTAATTTCTGAACTATCATAAGATCAAGACGCAAAGATCATCAACAACAGATTAACACATGCATTAGATCTAATCAGCCAAGAGAGCAAGCTGGCTTCAGAAGTCGATTCAGTACTCTAGTTCATATCCATATCCTTCAAAAACTAATGAGTAGAGCTAAAGAATATGAAATACCGCTAGCATTAACCTTCATAGATTTTGAGAAGGCTTTCGATTCTATACATCCCAAGATAGTTATAGAAGCTTTGACCAATAAAGGCATTGACAAACCGTACACAGAGACTTTAGTAAATATATACAGAAAAGCCAAAGTAAAAATTTGTGAAAATACTTCAGAATTTTCCACTACCAGAGGAGAAGCGTAGGAAGAAGACGCGTTTCCTGGTTAAAGAACCTGAGAGAGTGGTTTGGTTGCAGCTCAAGGCAATTGTTCAGAGCAGCTGCCTCGAAGGTCAGAATAGCCATGATGATTGCCAACCTTCGTCGCGGAGATGGCACTTAAAGAAGAAAAAGAGGCATTCGACAAGAAGACGCAATATCCCAAAGCTCTTCACCGCAATCCTAAAAAATATATTAAGCAAAATGAACTGACAGAATAAGGGTCTACCTTTTGATGGAGAATACCTCAGCCATCGAAGATCTACAAACGACATCGTTGTGATCGCTAATAATCCTGCAGAGCTACAAAAATTTATAAGCGATCTAAATGCAGCTGGCAATGAATTTGGCCAAAAGTGAACTTGACAAAAACAAAAACAACGGGCTAGTGAATGTCCAAGATGCAATAATAAACAACACTGTAGATCATCAGCAGAATGAAACTGGCGTGGGCATCTTTTGGTAAAAATGCAGTTATATTCAAATCCAGGATGCCAATCCACCTAAAGAAAAAAGATGACGCGACGTCCAAACTTAATAAGGTACTTACTATGACAGAAGGAAACAGACAGGTACAACATCGGGCAGAGAAGCCAATATTAGACAATTGTGGGAAGAAATGAAGAACGACTATGTAAGGGAGGTTGGACTATAATCGGCAGAATAACCTGAGAATGATGATGACACATATATTCAGAATATATCTTCGATAAGGCTTTACTAAATACGAAAACGGTATAAAAATGCAAGGAACCATGGCGAAGGAATACGAGCGGTAGAAGTATGTTCTGGATGAGAAACGAGAGAGTGGTTTGGTTCCATCACAAACGAACTACATATTTAGAGCAGCTGTAAATGAGGTCAGAATAATCTTGATTATATCCAATATTCGATAGGAGAGGAGCATAAAGAAGAAGAAGAAGAAGTTTAACCCCTCTTTTTATCAGTATTTGTTCTGCTCTTTCGTAGATTTTAATTATTACGGCTTTATTGTATATACTTATTAGTTCAGTATATTCTCTTGATTTAGCAAGGTGTGAACTACATGTAGCTTTATGCTTAAAGCTAGCAAAACCTTTTTCGAAGTCTATAAATGCCCAAAAAAGGGCATTTTATTATTAACCTATGCGTCAGTATTTTTAAAATATTTATAAACGGCAATCGGAAGAGTTGTCCCTCTGTAGTTTTCGTGTGTACTGTGTCTTCTTTTTTTCCGATATAATTTAGTGAAACCGTTTATTCTTGTTAAATCACTCATCTTAACACTGCTCTTTTCTCTCACTCACCTATCTTCTCAGACTTCAATATATTACATTCCAAAATTATTTACACGGCAGTTATTTTTAAGTACATTCTCATGTTTTCAGTTAAAAATACAATTTAAAATATTCGTCCTTCATAACTATTAATTAATATAGCCACGTTTATGATTTCTAAGGTCACTACAACAAAACCTGGCACGGACACAAACATAACAGCAGTTCTATTGGTTGCCAAACTGTTGTTGGATGTTGGGTGCACTTTCAAATGTTGATCAACAATAATTTGGAAATTTCTTTTAACATTAACCCTTTTGCACCTAATATTGTCGTCTCCGGTGTAATTAATAAACGTATGAAAAACTGATTGCAACTTGGTGCGAGTTTCCATGTTTATTAATCTGTCCAACTATTGCGCAATATGGTGTTATATTGCGTAGTTGGCCGGTACGCTCTTATTGTGGCATTATCTTGAAGAGACAATGCCATTGTGGTTTTATTAGGTGGTTGAAATAAAACACATTCTTTCTAAGAAGAAAAAAACTCAGCTTCAGAGTCTTAGAAAGAAACAGTGCCCTTCGAGCAAAGTGCTCTAGGGAGCTACCCTACACGGGTAAAATCATGAGTTAGACACTACTCGCGACTACTGACTTGAGATCCGAAAATGTCCCATATTTAAAGATAAATTAACTTTTATATGAAACTTTTTCATTTCTCAACCAATTAAATTTAATTATAAGTTCCAGAAGGAAGGGCGATGAACATCGAAGTGCGTGATTGGTGGCACGATGACAATATGTACATTGCCCATGTCCCATTAGATGTTTAAAAAAGTGGTTTTAAATTTTTAAATTTTAAATAATATTTTTAAAATTGAATACAGTAATTTTATTATTTATTTATTTATTATTACACGTGTAATTTCAATAAACACGAATTTATACATGATTCACATATACAAATTACGAATTAAACGCTGAAAACTTTGTTTTCAAAACTTCCACAAAATTGTGGAAGTAAATTTTGTGAAAGTTTTGAAAACAAAGTTTTCAGCGTTTTATTGTTATATAAAATGAATTTCCATCAAGTAACGGTCGAATCCATCAAATTACGAATTACATAAAACTGCTATTAGTTGATGTCCTTGTTATAGATTTTAATAAAATTGAAACATTTTACACGTTGTAAATGGACTCTACAGGAAGAGCGTGACGCCTAAAATACCGGGTATATATATAAATGGACTCTTCCAACTATTTACAGCGCCTTACCAAGAAGCTGCGGTAGTAGAAGTAAGTAGCGCCACGTAATACGTTATTTTGTGGCTCTAGTTCCGTGACGCTCGCCTCAGTATTTTACTATAGAGAAAAACTAAGACAACGCCAGTATAGAAGCTTTGCTTAAAAAATACTAAAATGTTAAGTACGCATAAGAAAACTATACGCGATAAGACTAATCTATTTACGATGAATCGGAAAGCTTGCATCGATATTTTCCATATATCGAATTAAAGTATCCGGAAACATGTATCCGATGCATCAATAAAAACATTAAACTTAAGAACGAGCATAGTTTCGGGTAGAGAAAATACAGGATGTAGTAAGATAGGTGTCCAATATCAAATCTTCAGAATTCATATCCGAAATTGGACAGTATAATTTTATCACCCAGTAGACCGAATGAATTTATTTGTTATTAAATACACACACGTAGTTAATTAGGTTACATACACATTTGGTCAATTATCAATAATATAATTTGGACATCAGTCAAAAGTACTGACAAAGTTAAACAATTTACATAAATTAGATACACATATCACGCGAGGTCCGCGAAAATATTGACCCAATTAAAACTTATATAAAACTAAGATCTCTTGCCTAGAGAAGCATTCAATCAATATTCACTCAACAAACTTGATAGTCTTCAACGATCAACTTCATCAGTCTCTACTCAAAGTAATCTCGGGTCAACACCCATAGTGTACGTCTCATCAATAAACTCTGCTACTATTATTTGGTGTTTCCATTACAACTGAACGAACATCTTCACTGAGCCAACGAAGGGGAATTTGTTCAATAGGACGTATGAGATCACAAAAATTAGCCATAATCTAAAATTTCAATGCTCTTACTTTTATTTAATTTGATTAAGTTGTATATTTTACAATCTTTACCAACCAATATAAATGAATAAATTGTGGAGGTTTTTATCCATATATTGAATAAAATACATCGATATATCGGTAAATATTCACCATAACCGATATATCGAATTAATTTGATATATTGAATGATGAATGAAGATGTTTTCTATGCATCGATGTATATCAAGCAACCCTAATCAATACGCTGCAAGTCGCTACAAGTCAGATTTTAGCATTTGCATGTGTTTAGTGGAAGTTCGCGAAATAATCGTAAAAATACGGTAAATTTATGAAATATATGGACAAGTTAGATTATAAAACAAAAGAAATAAAAGAACAGTTCTTCCAAGACCTAGAGAAAGTCTACTAAAGATGTTCCAAAAATGACTTTAAGATTGTATAAGGTGACATGAATGCAAGAATAGGACGAGAGCGAGTTCTCATGCCCACGATATTGCCTACACAACATCAGCAGCGATAATGGATTACGAGTAATAAACTTAGCAGCATCACTAAATATGACAGTCGCTAGCACCCATTTTGAACACAAGATCATACACAAGGTAACCTGGAGCTCTCCTGATTGAAGAACAAAGAGGCAGATTGATCACATCTTAATAGATTTAAGACATGGAACAGACGTAATAAACTGCAGAAGTTATAGAGGCGCAAACATAGACTCAGATCATTGCCTAGTGATCTCAACATTGAGGGCTACAATTTCAAACACCAGTAAAGAAAATAAAATGGATAGAAAAGATGGAATGTGCAAAATCGGACAGATGCGACAATTGCAGAACGGTACTCGGAAAACATCACCAACAGGCTAAGGAATCAAAATGTAAATGAAGAAGGCCAGAGAGATATAGACTCCTATTGGACCAGAATGGAGAAAGATATTGAAGCAGCAGAGAAAGATGAAATAGGAACAGAAATTGGTGTCCGTAAAAATCATTGGTTTGACGATGAATGCAAAAATGCAACAAAAGAAAAAAATGGAGCCTACAGCAAGATGCTTACCCGACGAACTAAAACAACTCTAGAGAATTACCAGACAAAGAAAAAAGAAGAAAAGGGATACACGCAAGAAAAAATGAAACCACTTAAGTAAGTAACTTAAATATATAGAAGACCTTAACAGAGAGAGACAATTCAGAGCATTCTGTAAGAAAGTTAACATCAACAGAAAAGAATTCAACGCAACCACAAGCTAATACCGAAGTCAGAATGGCGACCTATTAACAGCAAGGAAATATGTACTGAATATATGGGTGGAATACTTTAACCAGGTACTTAATATAGAGGAAGAAGAAGAAGACCTGGAAGACGAAAGATATGAGGTAAGGAGAACAGACGAGAGGAAAGAGGAACCACCAACGATTCTTGAAATTAAAGTTGCAGTTAAAAAACTAGCCAGAAACAAATCACCCGGAATAGATAATGTCCAAGATGAACTATATAAAGAAGGTGACCATGATGCCATAATGTCATTACAGCAGCTTATAAAAGAAATATGGATAAGAAATATCTCTCCAATTATGGGAATATTGAAATACTTTGCACCATACACAAAAAAGGAGATATCTTTGAATTATCTAACCACAGAGGAATTGCGCTTCTAAATGCAGCGTATAAAATATTTCCACAGTACTATGTTATCGTATAGCACCATATACAGAACGGATAGTAGGAAAATACCAGGCTGGTTTCAGAGGTGGTAAATCGGCAATTCATCAGATTGCAACCTTGAAACAAATTTTAGAAAAAACACTGGAATATGGATAATATATACCATCACATATTTATAGACTACAAAGCAGCCTACGACTCTGTCATTACAAGAGAAATGTTCAAAGCAATGAAAGAGCTAGGAATAAGAAATCAGTTGGTAAATTTAACAAAACTAACTTTTAAAAAAGTTTAATGTAGAATACGAATTCAAAGGGAACTGTCTGAATATTTTAAAAAAAATAACGGGCTGCGCCAGGTAGACCACCTCTCCTGTATACTGTTCAAACCGGCTCTGGAAAAAGTAATGCATGTGTCGCAAATAACAACCATTGGTTCAATATATAAAAAAATAAGTACAAATCTTTGCCTACACTGATGATATAAATATTGATGAGAGAATAGAAAACGCTGTACGAAAGGCGTATGTAGCATTAAAAGAATCAGCTACAAAAATGGGTTTAATAATAAACACCAACAAAACGAAGTATATGAAAATAAGCACGCAACCACAGATCCTACAACCTTAACACAAAATACAAAAAATACAAAAATTAAACTCTAGAAAACATTAATACGTCCAGTCTTAACATATGGTTCAGAGACCTGGACTCTAACAAAAGTAATGAAAACATGTTAGGATGTTTCGAAACAAAAGTACTAAGGCGAATCTATGGAGCAGTGAATGACAATGGAGTGTGGAGAAGACGATACAACTTCAACCTTTATAGAAAATATCAGGAACCAGATATAGCAAAACATATTAAGGTAGAACGTCTGAGGTGGATAGGCCATGTAATGCAGATGGAACAAAATGATCCAGCTAGAAAAACCCTCTTTGATAGACCCATTGGTCAGAGAAGAGGAAGACCTAGGACAAGGTTCCTTGATAACATCGATGAAGACATGAAAAATATGGGAATACGTGCTTGGCGGAGGAAGGCGATGGATAGGGCCGACTGGAGAGAAATTCTTGAGGAGGCTAGGACCCACGCAGGGTTGTAAAGCCAGAATGATGATGAAGATTATAATATATATATTATAACTGTTTTAATCTCGAGCTTTCAACTGTGTTTACAATTATTATTAAGAGCTAAAAAAGACAAAATATCTTACAAGGTTGAACTAAAAAGAAAAAACAATTTTTTGTTAACTTACCAAATAAAAATTAGTTTAGTAAGTAAAAATTACTGCTATATATATATATATATATATATATATATATATATATATATATATATATGTATATATATATATATATATATATATATATATATATATATATATATAAAATCGTAATAATAATCTTACAATTTGTTCTCGCGAATTACTAGTCACACTAGTAATTTTAATGTTTTATCCACGTCCCTTTAATCATGAGAAATGTTTATTTCAGGAAAAGAAAATTAACCGAATGTAAATAAAAAGAGCTTGAAGAACATCTAAGGGATGAATCAAGCGAAAACGAACCATTCCAAGAGAGCGAACCTGAGTAACAGCCATCTGATTTGGAGACCGGTACCGTATGAGATCAATTTAGAAAAGCCATCACCAATTGTGATGGATAATGCTTCATATCACAGTGTTCTTTGAGAACACCAAAATATGGCGAAAAACATACAAAACCTAAATTATTCTAAATTTGCAAAGAGAACACGGTCATGAAATATTGATAAATCACTTTTACTACGTCACCTCAAATGTCTTACTAAATCATTTAGCTTCCGCCCTAATGATCCCCTGCAGATAAAAAGTGTTTGCGTTGTAGAATGTTATATGTATTGTATCGCTAAAAGTTTCATGATCAGAGTACAAAATTTCTTTAAAACTGAAGTATAAATATGCTGATTTACATTGAAACTCGTCATAACCTGAACAACTTTTGTCAAATTCAGATTTGGTATGGCATATTATATCATTACTGGACTAGAGTAGCTAAAGTCCAAGCTATAATTTTTTATTCATGGATATAACAATAATTTAAATGATTTTTGTGTTCTGTATGACAACGATATGGTTAATCTAAAACTTCTACTTTTTTAGACTATTCACTAAGATTTTTGTCAAAAACATTTCTTGTGACAAGCCCAACAGTTTTCTTGGTCACCGAATTATACACCAAAATATGTTAGATATAACTTTAATGTTTGTTTGATGCTTTTAATTCCAAACCATCAGATCTAAGACAAAAAGCAATTTTAAAGTTAGCTATAATTAGAGCCTATTCTAAGAATTGAAAGAAGAGGTTATGTTGACTTGACGACAACAAGCGGCTGTTGAATTGAAAAAAATTGTGGGTAATACAATTTGTTTTTATTATTATACAAGTAAAAAATAAGTCTACTTAACTCTACTTATTTATTATGTTTATTTAGAAGATTATTAAATAATTTACAGCCATTGTGCATCCATTGTATTTATTAAAGAAAACATAGAGTAAAGTGAAATTGTGGAGTTTATTCATTAGTCAAGGCAAATGAATATCTATTTGTCAGAGCTACAACCCAAGAATTTACATAAATTACTCTTTTTCTTTAAATAAAATTCGTTCTCATTTTTATAAAAAAAAACCCATCTTATTAAAAGGCATTAAATTATGTTTATTATTGGTATATATCGGTATAGTAGGCGAACAGGCAATTGTTCGTAGCTTTTATGGCGTTTTAGTAAAGTAGTCATTAAAACTGCCGGACATGTAACACTTTCTATTTTTTTTGTACGGGATCAGAATGCAAGTAATAACTCATATTCGAACAATTTAGGTTCTCTTTAATGACATCCTCCAACAGAATTCTCAGTTTCAGTCCAAAAACATTCAAATATTCATTTCAATTATAATTAGGTACTATAATATATAGTATAATTACCGCAACCTATGTCTATTGATATTCAAAAATTATTGTATTTGACATTTAACACTGTTATGCCCCTATAATTTTCGCAGAGTCTTATGTCTCCCACCTTGTACATAGGAAATATGATTCCTATCTACTACTAATATCGTGCAAAGATATAGACAAAAGAAAAGAAAGAGCATATTTTGAAAATTAATTTGATAATGACAGCGAATAGTGTGGTACGATGAAAGGACAAGACGGTAACAGTAGCATCAAACTATAGCGATGTAATACGGCTAACCAATACCAAAAGATTTTCACGAACAGAGAAGCAAAAAAATTATCGTTTCAATGCCACATTTGTTTGGTCAATATAATAAAAATATTTGTGGCGTGGATTTAGACAAGGAGGTTAGACAAGCAAATATCGTTACACAGAACTAAGATCCGTTCAAAAATATGGTGGTGGCCATTGTTTATCAAGTTTTTGGACATTGCAGTCATAAATGCATGTAGACTAAGTAGCGCATCCTAATGAGGACAGTTCACTGCTTGATGTAAGACGAAAAATAATCCTTTGTTATTTATCAGGTGTGAAAGCAAACCGTACAAAGAACTCATCTTCACGTAGCGCTACAACCCTGGGTGGGTCTTGGCTGACTGTACAACTTTTTTCCAATTTGTTCGGTCTTCCATCAACCTAGGGTCAAATGGAATGTTCATTTTCCGGAGATCTGCTTGGATGTTATCTCCCCATCGCATTCTGGGACGTCCGAGTGGTCTTTTGCCTGTGGGAATCTCTTCACATACCAGTTTTACCAGTCTATCGTTATGCAGTCTGTGCACGTGCCCTGCTCATCTTAGTCGCTGTGATTTAATTTCTTGGACAATATCGGCGTTATTGTAGAGTGCTTTTAATTCGATATTGGTTCTGATTTTATACTGGTTTGTGGTGATGTCATGGCGAGGACCGAAAATTTTTCGGACAAAGCGTCTGAGCTTTTCTTCGTTTGCTTTGGTCATGGTCCATGTTTAGCATCCGTATGTTATTACAGGTCTGACAATGGATTTATAGATTTTGATCTTTGAACTTCTTGTAAGATTTTTTGATTTTATGAGCTTATCCAGTGCGAATAGACAGCGGTTTGCAGATTGGATTCTGTCTTTTAGTACAAAGAACTGGTCCTCAAAAATCAAAAGTTGTTGGTGGAAACGTAAATTTGCAAGCACGCTATGATCATAAAGATCAGGGGGTTCCAAAACGGGGGACGCGCCTCCCTGAGGCGCCTGAGGACATGTCAGGGGGAGCGTGAGACAAGTCGAAAATCAAATTAAATTTACACATAACTTTAAACATAAATTTGAAATCAAATGCTTGAAATAATGGAATGTGAGCCGTTCAATGTGGCAATAGCGCGCATTTGACAACCGAGCGTTTCCAAGTACTGCCTCACTCCTTCCCCCCCCTCCAACAGACGCTGGTCAGCTAACCTGAGCTAACCGCAGCTAATCAATTATGACTCAGTGTTTGAGATACCTCGGCCTAGGTTGCACGTATTTTTGCATTATAAAAGCGTACGTGTTGTGAAATTTTAATTGTAGTAGTTGACTTTCATTGATTTCGTTGATTTGAGTGAGAGAAGTTATTGTAGTCAAGATGAGCTCAGCAAAGAAACGCAAGTATAATGATGATTATATCAAATAGGGGTTTATTTGTATACGTAAAAATAATGTCGAACATCCTCAGTGTGTAATTTGCTATGAAGTTTTAAGCAATGAGGCAATGAGACGTAATCATCTTGAAAGACATTTGTCATCCAAACATAACTCTTTTAAAGACAAACCAAAGGAATTTTTTGCTACAAAATCTGAAAATTTAAAACTAAGATTTAGATTTAGGGAGTGATCACAAAACACTGCTATTTCATACAGAAGTACGATAGCTCTCAAATGGAAACATATTGGCAAGATTATTTGACCTTCGAGATGAAGTCACCTCAAATCACCTTCTTGGAACAGCAAAAGCAAAATGAACTGAGCGTGGCCTTCAAAAAACATTGTATCCAAGTAATATTCGCATCTTTGACTCGTTAAACAGCCTTAACCTAAAACTGCAGGGGTGAAGAATTAAATAAAGTTACTCATTGTGATGCGATCAAGATGTATATTGAGAAATTGCAACGTTGGAGGCGTAAAATATCAGCAAAAACCTGCAATTATTCGAGTTTCCCTAAAATAGAGTCAATCTCAGAAGAAACACGCTTCAAGGACATTTATGAAGGATCAAGTTTGAAAATCCACATATCAAACCATTTGAAGAGCCTAATTGAAGAGTTCCAGAAATACTTCCCAAACACTTGTGACGATACTATTTTCAGAATGTCAATTGACCCATTCCATGTCAACATAGACTCCCTGCCTGAATCACTTAAGTAAGATGCTTTGCAAATAAAACATGATTCCTTTGCCAAATACAACTTTGATATAATGGACAAATCTTCATTTTGGTTAAAATATTTCAAAGTGTATACTAGTGACCTAGTGTCACGCGAAGCTGTTCGTTTATATTTGCCTTTTTCAAGCACCTATTTGTGCGAAAAACCATTTTCAACGCTTGTGGCAATTAAAAGAAAGTGTCGGAATAAACTTGATCACACTAGTGACTTGCGTTGAGCACTTACTAAAACTCAGTCACGAATAAGCATACTATAGAGCGTTCCACGTTAAGAAAATAACATTGTGCTTATGGAGATCAGTGTTGCCAAAACTCTCAGGCAAGTGTTGATATTAGATTGTCCCATGGTACAA
Source organism: Diabrotica undecimpunctata (assembly GCF_040954645.1). Lineage (NCBI taxonomy): Eukaryota > Metazoa > Arthropoda > Insecta > Coleoptera > Chrysomelidae > Diabrotica > Diabrotica undecimpunctata. The sequence continues at coordinate 30,757,259 of NC_092807.1, read as the reverse complement.
TGGTACATGGTACAATGAATACATGTGTATTCATTGTACCATGAGATTGTCCATTTATGATTCATTCTAATCAGAGCCGTATTCAGCACTGTGTAGTTGTTGTTAATTAATTTCACTAATAAAAGGATATGTATAGTTGAATACAAAATAATGCATTATAAATACTTGTTTCTTTAATTGAAGGATATACATAGGTATGTAATTATTATAGGACTAATAAAAATAGTTAAATTTTACTATTGTTTAACATTACATATTTATAAACGCTTTAGATAAGATGTAATTAAAAAAACAAGTGCAGCTTTAATTTTATTTTCATGTAAGTAATAACAACAATTACATACATAAAAATTTTTCCTTGTATACAAGGTGAATCACCACTAACGGAACGGAAGATTACAGCGAAAGAGTAAAAAAATTTTAAATTATTAGTTTGTAAGTTGATAAAAGCTATATTTTAAAATTATTTTGAAATATACAGAGTATCCCAATAAATTTCGGCGTATCAAAGTTATATTTTTTTATCTTCTTATTCTTCTTCCTGTTTATAAGCAACCATGCTTGTTCATTGGCGAATTGATACCTCTATGGAAGGTTGTCACTCCATATTTTTGCACGTTCGGCCGATACTTCTTTCCCTCCCCCTTTCGTCTCCCCTATTCTACTTATGTGGTTATTTCATTCTTTTTTCTTGCGAGTTCAATGTCAGAGTTATATTATATGAAATTCTTCTCACTATTACCTAATTTTCACTTTTGGCTGACTATTATTTACAGACTTTTCGGATTTGGCACTTTGTGTCCCCCGATTTGCACACTATCACAATTTACTCACTGCATATTAACATCATTCTCATCTTCTCTATCGTCGCTATCACTTTCATTACTGTCAAAGGCATGCGTCACATTTATTATCACAGGATCAATATCGTCCATTAACCCGTCAATAACCCAAAATTTTTGCTCTTCATTAATAGAAAGTTTACAATAGTTTGCATTTCTTATTAATTGTTCCATAGCGGCGGGCTTAAACTCTGTGTTGTGTGAGGCAATATGTATTTTTCTTTGTATGTGTTTACAACTTCCAGAGCTCTGATTTTAAATAATCTTCTTCAAAAAAGATATCTTTCTCTAGAAACCATGTCTTAATTTGATCTTTATTGAAGGCTTGTGTCGGAATCACTTCTCTCCTCGAATGGTACGAAGCGTTGTCCATCACCACAGTTTTCTCTGGAAGATTAGGAAGCAGTTTTTCCTTAAACCATTGTTCAAATATAGGACCATCAATCTCATCATGATAGTCAGCTGAGATTTTTAGCTAAAAACCAAAAGCAGCACCTTCTACAAATCCCAATTCGCTACCCGCATGCAATATAACAAATCGAGGGCCTCGTTGTGTCGGCTGTTTTAGGCTTGTTGGCAACCCCTTAACAAACGCATTCCTGGTTGCAGTCACTGAGAGGTCCTTCCATTCTTTGGAAACACTATGTCCAACATTCACTCAAGTTTCGTCCAAATAAACGACGGTGTATCCTTGAGAACGAAATTTTTTTATCTCACGCGAATACTGATGCCTACATTTTAGAATATCGTGCCGTTCAATCATGCTTGACTTTACTCCTCGTTTGCAAAAAACAAAGTTCATTTCATGGAGTATTCTCCACATTGTTGTGCGTGGCATGTTTGCTAAATCTTATGTCTTTTTTAACCAGTGCAAAAACTTGTTCAATATCGGCAGTAAATTTTTAAAGAAAAAACTATGCACGATGGCACGTAGCTGCGTACGAACTACTGCATCGTAAGTGAACTTTCTGCTGTTCACTCTACTTTTGGTACGTTTTCTACGGGCCTTAGTCCTCCTTCCGCAGTTTCTTTGCGTATTTTAGAAATAGTACTAAAACTTACTCCCGTCATAACACTTACTTTATCGGTTAAACTTCTAACACTTTCACCATTTCTTAAATTTAAATGATAATTAAATACATTTCAAACAATTTGTTTTGCACGGATGTCCAAGATATTGCCTTGGCTTAATTTTTGAATTTCCATTTTCAATTAACATTTAACTGTAAAGTAACAATAACTACTAAAGAACCGCAAAGCCTTATTATCATTATGTAGTCAGAGAACGACTTAAAATCGCTGACATACGCACACCGTATTATTTTAAGTTGCCATTAGTAATTAGATATATGCAAAGCGGTCCGTTTAATTGCTTATCTTAATAGCCGGCAAAATGGCATATGGTAATCTCACCGAAAAATAAATAAACTGTCGTTACTATAATTAAAATAATATAAAATAAAATTATCTTTTGTAATTACTATTTATTTAATTAAAATCATTTTCCCTACCTTTCATCTCTTTTTTTCATTGAATGGGCATTTTTGGTTAATAAAGTTAAAAAACATTAATTTTAATTTATGTCTGTGGAAACGAAAATACAGAATCGTGCTTGTGTTCATCCTGGCATCGTTGCGCTTCTATCGTCCATAAGAAATACATGGTCCTATCTCCGCAATGTTATTTTCTTAACGTGGAATGCTCTATAGTAAAGAAAATGCAAGCACATCCATCTCAATAACCAACCCAATCTATATATCTTGTATTAATAATTTTTGTATTTTATAAAAATCTGATATTATTGTGTCTTATGACAGTATAAATAAATGTTTTGTTTTCTATGTAATACTTATTTGTTTTTGTTTTGTTCTTAGGCCCATATAATTTATTGTTAAGGAGTGTATGTGCATCTTGTGGAAACAAGACAATTTATCAATCAATCAGCATCTATATAAAATTTAATAAAACTAAATCATAATTTTAATGTTATTTTTAGTGCCATCTAAATACATGTCCCAAAAATAGGGCGGCCTATAATTGTTATAGTTAAACCAAAACAATAATAATTATAATGAAAATAGTTGCAATCGACTAGATATGTTTGTTCAGTTGAATTATAATAATTTTTGTATATATTTTTTTAGTCAATTCCGTAGCCAATAAAAATGGAGAGTATAGTAGATTAAAAAGTATCATAAACGTAAATTGTTATTAGCTACATTAATTTATCATAAAAGTTGCACGAGATCTACAGACACAATCTACCCATCAATCATTTATCATGTTATTATTATCAGGTTATTAAACGCTAAGAAAATCAAGTGGCGTCTGAAATAAAAATCAACAACTTCTAGGCTTTTACGCTACACATCTTTTTCACGAAACTTTCACATACTGTAGACTGTGGCGTGATATGTAGCCGGTTTATTTTTACACATACTTTGTAAGTTGGTTGGGTTCAATTCACGCAGACAACGTATGATCCTCATAGCGACAAGCCGGTATTTCGTTGAGTACTACCTGCAAGGACGATGGATGCAAATTTTTCGAAGTCGGTGTTATCATGACGCATTCCAGTAAAGGACGAATGGATAAACACAAATTAATAGTTCTCTGAGGTAGTATTTTAAGATGAAATGATAATATCTTTATCGTTACCTACCAGAAGAATATGCACGAAGAATTAACGTATGACCAAACGAAAACTGTCGAGTTATAGTTGAATTATTGTAAAAATCTCCAGGTGTCCATCGTACAGTGTGTCAGAGTTTTACTCAGTCGAAACAAGTTATTTTTGAGATAGACTAGCCAAAACACAAAACAACCTCCGAAAATAAATAGTATAGTCTATATATTCACTAGTACACCTGCCGCTATACACTTATTATAAATTCGAAGGCTGTTTTTCTTAATCAATGTTGACAGCAAAAGCATATTGTTCTAACTGAGAACGTAGACTTAGACAAATTGAACTTAAACTTCAAAATCATTATCTTCATTTTGTTTAAATCAATAGGGGTGTGAGGCCACGGTGTTTTTATTTTATCTATATATAGACTATTAATTGACTGATATTGAATTTATTTTATTCAATTTCGACTTTGAACAGGCAAAGGAAATATGAAATGAAGAGCGAATGTTCAGTAAATGAACTAGACCTTTGGACTATCCCATTCCTAAAAGAGGTTCTAAATTCTTTAATTACTTTCCTTTTACTCCGTACTATATGTCTCTTTCATATTTCTTCGTGCTGTGCTATCCTGTGGTATTTTAAACTCTTCTAGGGTCATCATCATCAACCTGTATGCGTTCACTGCTGGACATAGGTCTCCCTCAGCTCCTTCCATCTGTCTCTGGCTTGGGCGGCTTGCATCCAGTGATTGCTAACAAGCTTCAGGTCGTCAGTCCATCTAGTTGGTGGACGTACTCTACTCCATATTGCTTCCTGTCTTGGTCTCCACTCTAAAATACGTTTTGTCCATCGGTTGTCTGATAATCTGGCGACGAGCCCTGCCCAATTCCATTTTAACGACGCGATTTTTTCGATGGCGTCTGTTGCTTTTGTTCTAAAACGTATTTCTTCGATTGGGATTCGGTCTCTCATAGAGACACCCAACATCTGGCGCTCCATAGCCCTCTGAGTCACGCGAATCTTATTCACTTCCTTTTTTGTGAGTGTTAATGTTTGCACTCCATAGGTAAGTACAGGTAACACACATTGGTCAAAGATTTTCTTTTTGATGCATATGGGTAGATCCGATTTAAATACATAGTTTAATTTACCAAACGCTGCCCAGGCTAATCCTATGCAACGTGGGAGCTCACATGTCTGTTTATCTCTACCCAACTTCCATGTTGTAAGTACTTATTCGATGTAGTCTGCACAATATCCCTTCCATCGACAGCAATATTTCGATTTAGCATCACATAAGTTATTATTTGCGCCTTGTTTATATTAATCTTTAGTCCGACCTCCAATGAAGCGTGATATAATTTTTTATCAACATTATTATTGCATCATCCATACGATCGGCTATAAGGACGATGTCATCTGCAAATCTCAAATGACTGAGCTTCTCTCCATTTATGTTGATACTCCCCGCTGTATACAGAATTTATTTGTTTCTTGTTCAAATAATCTTACGCTAGCTGTGACATTTTGGTAGATATATTTGATTATGTTAGTGTAGCGATAGTCTATTCGGCATTCTGTCAATGCTTTTAACATTTTCTGATGGCTTGTGGTATCGAATGCTTTCTCATAGTCGACAAATATCAATACCAATGGTTTGTTGTATTCTGCAGATTTCTCTATCAGGTTCTTTATCACTAGTAAGTGGTCGTTAGAGCTGTATCCCGATCTAAATCCAGCTTGTTCTCTAGGCTGATAGAAGTCTAATTTAGCGTCGAGTCATTTTTTGATAATTTTTGTGAAAAGTTTATATATGTGTGAAAGCAAACTGATAGGACGGTAGTTTTTTAGATCTGTTATGTCTCCTTGCTTGTGTAATGAAATAATGACTGCATGTTTGATTGAGAAAGAGTTTTTCCTTGGTAGATGCTTTCGGTGAAAAGCTTGGTCAAAGCCAGGATAATTTTATTTCCACCTAGTTTGATCGCTTCGATCACTACTCTGTCATTGCCAGGAGATTTGTTATTTTTCATTTCTAGAAGTAGGCCAGAAAGGCCAGAGGGAAGAAGGTCTGTAGGGCGGCCTAGAAAAACGTGAAAAGATGCAGTAAAAGAAGATCTAGAGAAAATGGGAGTACGACAACGGGAATTACTGGCACAGGACCGTCTGATCCCTGGTTTATGATTTTGGGCACGGGCTGATCTTGCCTTTCGTCGGTGCTCTCATACATTTCGCAGTAAAAGGATTCGACAACCTCAAGGAGTTTGGTTCTATCAGTAGTAATGTTTCCATCTTTTTTTTTTTACTTTGTACATATTTTTGTTGCTTATGTTGTGCGTATTTCGTCTCAAAACTTTTAAACTTTTGTTTTCTTAAATTATCTTAGTTATCTCTATTGTATTGTTTTCTCCTAAGTCTTGGGATTGGCCAGTGGATATCTTTATTTAATTTCTTTATTGTTGTGTAGTTGGAGCCGTATTTTTCCGTATTATTCTGGAGTATTCCGACGTTTTTTCTCTTTTGATTGCCAGTATGCCAGTTTAGTTATCCATATGGTTTAATCTAGGCCACCTACACGTCGTTCAGTTCTGCAATACGTTCGTGCAACACATCTGCAACTTCGGTTAGTTGACAGTTTTCGTCATTTGTTTTTCTGTCTTTAAGACTAATACCGAACATTGTGCGTTCCATTGCTCTTTGCATAACTCTGTTACGTTATAAATCATCATCGTTTCTCATTGACTGATTTATTATTTTTCTTTGTATAAGAACAAAATATATTTGTCAGTTGGCTACTCTGGACTTCTGTCACGTCAGTTTTACTTCAATATACAATGGTAGTTCTTTTCTTAAATATTTTTCATCTACTATGCTGGATTTTTTGCTCGTAAATTCATTTACATCGTTAAATCTCTACTTTTGGGTAAGTTTCTTTAAAGTTAAACACAGACAGGACGGCTTGCGCCGCGTCTGCCCTTCGTCGGCTGCCGCGCAGCTTAAAACACATGAGGCGGTTTAACAGTGGCAGTAGTTTTGCCATTGTATTCGTTGTTGTCAAATTTAGGCGAGTTTTGGACGTAAAATGGTATGATGATGTCTCTAGAATCATCTAGTGAAAGTAACGACGATTTATTTTTCCTAATTAGTGCAAGTTTACTTCATATTAGATCAAAGAAGAAGAAGAAACGCAGATATTGGATACAGTAAATGAATGAAAAAATAAAGGAATATTTTACACGTTAGTTAACGAAATTAAAGATGGCCCAGAAAAGCATCTTCCGAAATAAAACTGTGAGTAACCTCTTTCCAAACATGTTTTTTCTTTATTTTATTCGAATATTCATTTGAGCGCATATCCCAAATTGCTGGCCGTGTATGAATTTCGTTAATTAATTGATCGATGTCTATAGCTTCATAATATGTACAAAATTTGGCAAACACTCACAAAAGTAATTAAATAAAACCGTTGCAAAACAGTCACATGTCTGTGTTGAAGCACGAGATATCTATTACCGTACTGCCGCCAGAAGTCATAAAACCGCCGACGGCGCATGGTACTCAGTATAAGCCGCGCGGCGGCGACGCGGCGAGCTGACATACGATGGCTCGTCTGTGTTGCACAGCATAAGTACCATAGAGGAGAGACCGCTTTCAACGTCGCCGCGGCTGCCGACGTTGATTTCTTTATATTTAATATTTCACCAATATCCAATCTCTTTTTTTTTGATAATTTCTTTTATTTCGTTTTTATACATAACCTAATCTTCAACCCATGCTTTTTAACTTTTAAATACGTATATGCATGTAGGATCTTTATTTAAATTATTTTAACTAATTTAATTTAATATTAACTATATTTATTTAATTATTCTTGCCATCATCTATGTCCTTTCAAAAAATTGTTTTTTTTTTGACAAGGAAATCACAAGGAAAAACGTATGCAGTCGCTAACACAAGGTTTCTTTTACCCCTTATTGGGTGGAGCTTTCTAAAGCAACGTGTTGCGCCACACACGGGATGACAACTGCAGCAGCATAGCAAACACCAGTCAGAACTCAATAGCTGCTTGAAATTACAACGGGTTCAATACCCGGCATCTCTACTAACTTGAAATCTACACCAGCATCTGAAGCCATTAATAAGTTATCCAAACAACTGCATAAGTCATCATCATCATCTTTGGCTCGATCTTGATTTTTGTCGATAGGACACTTGGATCAAAAGATATCGAACTTTTACCGTCGAGCTGATACAAATTTTTTTGAACATTTATTTCGCGTGCGTAACTGACATTTAAAACGCAATGTCAGTGCGTAACTGACGTTTTTTCTGAGAGAACGGTTTATTCTACACAAAAAGTGTTAATAATCATTTTTGTTTATAATTATCTCAGCTACATTTTCTATTTGAAACATTTTTTTTGCGTTCTATGGGGGAAGTTTTAGGGGGAAGCCCGGAGGTAAAAGTATAAAATTTTTTGTCAAAATTCAGAGAGTTCGTATGATTTTTAGGGGTCAACTCTCTGACGATTGGACTAATAAGAAATAATGCTACTCGGCGTTGTACACTACGTTTTTTGAGTTATTTTGATATAGTGTATGCCTGGATTATAGAATGGTTAAACAATGGTTCTAATTTCGAGTGTTCTGAGAATTTGCCTTTTATTTAATTTGGCTCTTGAAAAAATTATTAGAAAATACTAAGGAACTCAGGGCTACTCCTTGGAATAATACGAAGCAGCTCCTTGCTTAAACTGACAACATGGATTTGCTCAGAATACTATCGATAAGAAAATAAAGAGAAAGCAGATGGGAGAAAAGTATTTGAAAGATAATTTTACTATCTTAGCGGAAAAATATCAGCAAGCTGGACTCCTTGTTAATAAGGAGGAAACAAAGTGCTTAGTGATGAGCAGGCTTAACACAGAAGCCATATCGGCCATAAAAGAAAAGTTAAATGTGTGGGGTGATATCTAATTGACTTTATATCCTTAGTTAAATGGCGCTTAATCTACAATTGAAACAATTTACATTTTTTTGGCATTATTCATCCTTTTTATTATCATTCGACACATAATTTAAGATATTTTTGGTATGACTTTGACAATGACATTGCTTTTTTATTTGCGTTTAATATTGGGCTATAAACTATTTTTTAAAAAAAAGTAACAGGTTATTTCACAGGTATGAATTTACATAATTAAATAACTATTTGTATTATAATTACAAAAATCTACGCAGTCAAGGTTGTAGTTATAATTTTAGCTCAGACTATTTATTAGATATTGTATGTAAAGCAAATATTGGCACACGTAACGTTTAGGTTGAGAATAACTTGTAACACAGTAAATTGCTGTAGCGAAAGAGCAATCTATTTATACATGTTAGTTTGTCTTGTTCGATAGAGTGCAAGGCTGGTGTAACAACATAAATCTCGGAAAGGTCAGTTCCAATAAAAACCGACAAAGTAAATTTATTGATAAAATCGACGATTATGTATTTCGAACAAGCTAACGAGTAACAAAAGTTTGTTATTTAAGGGTGTTTGTTATCTTACCACAGAATGTGTTACGAGTTTAGGCACTCCTTTATGAACAAGAGAGATAAACAAGAACATAAAAAAATGTTCGTATAAATATATCTATTGATGAAGAAGTCGTATTTTGTATTAGTCAATAAAAACTTACTGATAAATGAAAATTTCTTTGATTTATGTGTCCAAAATAACTGAAAGAACAAAATCAGATAGCTCAAATACATCTTATGATCTATATGGGTCTTTTACTATTGTTTGCATTTTTAATGATTCTATTCCTATTTACCGTTGCCTTGTTGCCAGTTCCATTTTCTGTAAAACGCCTCAATCTTGTAAAAATTCTTGTGTTTTGTGATATCAGTTATTCAGATAACATAACTATACTGTCACCTCGGCGTTCCGCTTTCTTGTTCTCATTATTTATTACATTTCATATTATTTTTATCAGCCCATAGAACAGGCGGGTTTTAGAAAAGGCTATGGAACAAACGATCACCTACTGGTAATAAAAAATCTTATGGAAAAATGCACTGAATATAATAAACAACTAGCTTTAATATTTGTCGACTATGAAAAGGCATTCGACACCGTAAATCAACAAAAAATGTTGGAAGCCTTGACAGAATGCCGAATTGACTATCGGTATATAAATATAATTAAACATATATACCAAAACGCAACAGCCAGTGTTAGACTGGGAGATCTTCAAACCCAGAAATTCCCGATACAACGTGGAGTACGCCAGGGGGACACCATATCGCCGAAACTGTTCACTACGCTTTTGGAATATATATGTAAAAGGGCAAAACTGACCGACAAGGGCATAAACATAAACGGAGAAAAGCTTAGCCATCTAAGGTTTGCAGATGATATTGTACTAATAGCTGATAGGATAGATGAGGCCAAAGAACTTTTAAATCAGCTCTACCTTTCCTCGCTAGAAGGGGGATTGAAAATAAATATATCTAAAACCCAGATGATGACAAATCTTGTAGTCAGCGAAGATATATGCGTAGGAACAAGATCCATAGACCAGGTAATGGCCTATAAATACCTAGGTCATGAGATTCGCATAGGAAAAGATAACCAAACCGTTGAGCTTCTCCGTCGTATAAGACTAACTTGGGCAGCCTTCGGCAAGCTGAACCATATTTTCAAATCGTCTGATATACCAATACGCCTTAAAAGAAAAACGTTTAATCAGTGTGTTTTGCCAGTGTTAACTTACGGTGCCGAAACGTTGACCATGACAAGAAGAACAGTTCAAAAGATCCGTGTGTGTCAAAGGGCGATGGAGCGTGCTATGTTGGGCGTTTCACTACGAGACAAGATCCCAAATCGCCAGCTACGAGAAAGAACAGGAGTGGCTGATGCAGTAGAGAGAGTAGCAACACTAAAATGGAACTGGGCAGGTCACGTGGCTCGAATGACAGACAATAGATGGACAAAGCGGATACTGGAATGGAGACCAAGAGATGATGCCTACCGAAGTAGAGGTCGTCCACCAACACGTTGGACTGACGATCTAAAACGTTGTCATAGGAATTGGATGCAAGAGGCACAAGATCGAAATAGATGGAAAATTATGAGGGAGATCTATGTCCAGCAGTGGATAAGCGAAGATTGAATGATGATATTATTTTTCACAAATCGTTCCGGTCTGGAAGTTTTTCTCCTGTTGTACCTGTCATATATGCCTCTATGTTATTTCTTCCAAATCGTAATGTTTTTATAGCCTTGTATGATAATAATATTGTAAAAATAGTCCAAATAGAACATGGCAAAACAACCCGGAAAATTTGATTCTGATTTTAAATTAAATTACTGAGGACGGTAATTGGGCTAGGAGAAATGAAGAAAAAACAGACATATTTGCTAAACATCTTGAAAACACATTCAAACCCAATGAAAGCCAAAAGATGAGTAAAGTTGGAAAGAACTAGTTCTAGTAGAAAAATAAATAAGACCAGCATATTCTAAAGAAGTATTAACTAAAATAAAAGAAAATATCAACCTAATCAATATCGATTAATGATTATCTATGATATAATCAGAGATCTATTCTATAATAGAAAATATCAATTTATTCACTGGTGAGGTACTAAAAAACCTACCTCGTAAAGCTATTGTGAAACTTACTAATCTTATTAATACTGTCTTTAGGTTAATATACATAGTAGGTAAATCTTTCAGCTGGACTTAGGTAATATACATTGAAGTAAAACTGCGCTTTCTCGAGTCTACGCCAATATCCCACGACATTAGGCGATAGCTAACAATTACTCTGACAAGATATTCAAAAATGTGACTAAAATTATAATAAATGTAATACCATATTCAAATTGTACGAGGTGTAAATCAAATATGCCGTTTACTAATAAGAAAATCAAAATAATATTGGTTTACAACATTTTAAGAGCTTTTTTTACATTAAAATGGGTAATCTCTAATCTTTTTCCGTGAGCCAGCTGTAGCAACAGACGAATTCACGATACGTTTTAGCAAATTAATATTTGGTCAGCACAATTTATGCGAAATCGTAATTATTAACTCTTTTATCAGTGGCGTTTCATAAAGGCATCTTAAAAGTCTTGTACTAAAATTAATATAATAATAAATATAATAATAAAATAAAAATGGGTCGACAACTTTTTTAAATACTTTGTTTAGATAATAATTAATTACCAAATAACAAATACAACGGTTATTAGTAAAAACATTTTTATTTATAACTATTTATATTTTGATTTTTTAAGCGTAAACACTTGGATGATATGTGGAGTGAGTAACACTAAGACGCAAAACCCTATCTTTTGTAGTACTGTTCAATCTATTGAAACCCCGGTTGTGGACATTTCAGATTCTTCAGCGTAAGCACTTTGCTGTTTCAATAAAAAATCGTTGTCTATCCTCATCCATGTAAACTTTCAAAGTATCTTCATCTAACGTGATCCACACTTGTAGTACCCCTTTTTGTAAGAGCTCTTTTGTAAGAGCTGGGAGATTAAAGCTGGGAGCTTTAATCTCCTAGCTAAACTATATAAATAAGGTGGCCACGATACCATAGTGGCATTACAAGCAGCTTATAAAAGAAATATGGACACAGAAATCCCTCCCCAATGATGGGAATAGTTTGCACCATACACAAAAAAGGAGATATCTTTAAAAGTTCTTACAACAGAGGAATTGCGCTTCTAAATACAGTGTATAAAATATTTTCCACAGTACTATGTCACCGTAAGGCACCATATGCAGAACGGATAGTATTAAAATACCAGGCTGGTTTCAGAGGTGGTAAATCGACAATACATCAGATTGCAACCCTGAAACAAATTTCAAAAAAAACACTGGAATATGGCATAGATATTTATAGACTACCAACGACTACGACTCTGTGAATAGAAGAGGAATGTTCAAAGCAATGAAAGAGCATCAGTTGGTAAATTTAAGAAAACCAACTTTTGATAAAATTGAATGTAGAGTACAAAATCAGGGGGAACAGTCTGAACCTTTTAAAGCAAATAACGAGCTGCGCCAGGGAGATACTCTCTCCAGTGCAAATCCTTGCCTATGCTGATGATATCAATATTATTGGGAGAACGAAAAACGCTGTACGAGAGGCGTATGTAGCATTAAAAGAATCAGCTATAAAAATGCATTTAATAATAAACACCAACAAAACGAAGTATATGAAAATCAGCACGGGCACGCAACCACAAATCCTAGGATCACTTGTTACAGACAACGACGTCATCGAAGCAGCAAACGAATTTTTTTACCTGAAAGCGCTCCTTAACACTGAAAATATTACTACCGCAGAGATAAACCGCAGAATTTGCATGGCCAACAGATGCTATTTTGGGCTCAATCTCCTCCTTAAATCCACAATTATATCGAGAAATACTAAAATAAAACTCTACAACAATAATACGCCCAGTCCTAACAAATGGTTCAGAGACCTGGACTCTAACAAAAAGTAATGACAACATGTTAGGATGTTTCGAAAGAAAAGTACTAAGGCAAATCTATGGAGAAGTGAATGACAATGGAGTGTAGAGAACACGATACAACTTCCAACTTTATAGAATATACCAGGAACCAGATATCGTAAAACATATTAAGATAGGACGTCTGAGGCGGATAGGGCATGTAATGCGGATGGAACAAAATGACCCAGCTAGAAAAACGTTCCTTGCTAGACCCATTGGTCAGACAAGAAGAGGAGGACTCAGAACAAGGTTCCTTGATAACATCGATAAAGACATGAGAAATATGGGAATACGTGGTTGGCAGAGGAAGGCGATGGATAGGGACGGCTGGAGATAAATTCTTGAGGAGGCTAGAACTTACGCAGGATTGTAAAGCCAGAATGATAATGATGACTTAAATTATAGGCAAAACAGTTTTTTTTTTGTAATAATACTTGTTTTTTCGATCAGTTCAGTTTTAATAATAAAACTTAATTGTATTTCCCTGTAAAAAAACAACTTTATTATTAGTTGTACAATATTAAATTATTTAATTACATTACATTCGAAAAGAAACAACATTGAAAGCTGTTAACCAATATTAAAATGACATCTCTTGTGGCAGTGATAAAAATAACTAATGGCAAGACAAGAGTCACTGTCAAAATCTCCCCTTTAAAAGAAGAAATTATAACCTAAAGCTAATAGCTAGAAAAAGGAAGAGTTAAAGTATTTTGACAGTGGCGTAATAAACTATTAAAACTAAAATTACATATAAACGGGTTGACACGATCCAAGTGTACTTGGTTAAAGTCTGCTTGGACGTTGCGCGCGCTACATTTGGAAGCTATTTTGATCGTGTCACCTGTTCATCCAAGTACACTTGTATCAACAGGTTCTATTCATGTTAAGTAATCCACTGGCCAATTTCCTTGGATCCAAGTAGTGTGGTATTGTAAAATTAAAATGGCGTCGATGTAGAAAAATCGAAAACGAGAAGTAAACACAATAAGAAAATGGTCTGAAAGGGAGAGTGTTGGATTCATGGAGTTATATGAAGCTGAGGAAGCATTATGGAATGTAAGGATAAAGAACTATAAAGATAAGGATTCTAGAAGTGCGGTATTATTTCTTTTTTACTAATTTTTTCGGGATTTCAAGCTCATGTATCAACATATTAGCAACCACTAGAATACCTTCCACAATCACTTCCGCCATCTTTACAATGGTTATTTAACATTCAAGTCATATAGACCATCTCTATTAGTGCTACCAGCACCAACTTGAAATTTTGAAAATGATTTTTGAGTTATAAGTCAAGACGCCAAATGAAGCATTTTCAATTGGAAATTGATTTCCATATATTGAATATATTAATTATATAATAAAGATATTGCGCTGAATATTATAAAAACAATTGAAAACAATAAGATTGAAGTCAGAATTGATAGACAACTTACGAAACTTATAAATAAAGAAAATGAAATAAAACAAGCCCTATCCCATTTAATCTAATCATGGGAGAAATCATAAAGAGCGTCAACAAAGGAAGAGGATACAGAATGGAGAATAATAAAATTAAAATTCTCTGTTAAGCAGACGATGCAATATTAACAGCCCAAAAAGAAAGATATCCTTTAAAGACTAGTGTACATATTTATTTAAAGAGCAAAAGAATTTCACATGACGATTTCGACTCGTAAAACTAGAATAATAGTAGTTAGAAAAGAACCAACAAGACGTAAACTGAAATTCGATGCAATTAGCACTGAAAAAGTACTGGAAATAAAGTACCTAGGGTTTGCACTGTCCCGCTGTGGAGACATTGAAAGAGAACATTACTGTGAGATGAAATCAAGAATTTAGAACGCCAGTAGAAAACCAATAATGACTAGACATCAGAAACAAGAGCCGATACAGTCAAAACAAAGAGAATGCTAGAAACAACAACAATGAGAATACTCATAAGAATTACAGGAAACACGCTGAGAGACCGAATAAGGAGTGGAGATATCAAGACAAAATGTAATGTATAGGGTATGGGCGAGTGGATACTAAATAGAAAAAAATAATGAAACAATCACATCAATAGAATAGGCAAGAACCAAGAGTCGGGATGAATCATCAAATGGTAGAAGAAGTATTGACCAACTGTGCAAGAGATGGAATGACAATCTTTCATAGAGGTATCTGCCAATGAAAAAGCAAAACTGCTTGTATCAAGAAAGAAGAACTGCAAAAAAAATTGAATTTATTCAAAAAACCAACTTTTTTAATCAGTTATTAAACAAAAAAAAATAACTGTCCCAATTTAAAATTTGCGTGTTGATTAAATTAATCATTCTAAACATAACCCACTTTTACCACCTCATAATAACATTATTGTCTCTGCCGTAATTCTTATCTTGTACTTCCTAATTACCTACAGTGCATTCACTTTTGTGTGATATGGTATCTTTTATTAAGCTGATTGGGTTAAACAAATTATAAACGACATTTTCTAATCACCTCCCCGTTGCGTTATCACGTGATTATTATCTTCCTAGACGTGATAGAAGACTGAGTGGTTCACATTTAACATTATTTATTAAAAATGATTTGTAGGACTAAGTTCATAAAAAAACGGGTGATAGAATATGTTATGAACTATATTATGTACGCGAATCGTGCTATATTTATATCGACATCATTTTAGTTTTTTTTTGTATAGGCGTTGTGTTATGTCTACGTACTTCTTTTTATTAAATGTTCAAATGTTGAACCCTGTATTTGAAACAAAGTACATATTTTATAAAAACAAATAAATGGGATAATGAAAAGTCACAAAGGTTTTTGATACTAGTTATATGAAAAAAAATTTATGGTGATAACGGCGACTTTAACAGGTTTGTTTTAAGAAATGAATAAGAAACAATGGAAGAGAGGTTCCTTTGAAACAAGGGTAAGTATGACACAAGTAAAACTTGGAAAATCTTTAAGATTTTTTCTTGAAACAAAAGATATAAATTTACCACATCTAAGGGTATTTACAAAAACAGCAATCGAACCTTTTCTATTTGTTTTAGACGTTTTAACGTTTGGCATTCTTGTCCTCGCATAACCGTAGCCTTCTCGTGGTTATTGTTAGTCGTTGCCCTGAAAACCAGCAGGGTCTGCTAACTCTATTGCCACAAATTGGTCGCGTTGCTCCTGTAGTTATCCTTTCCTAAGTTAAAACTTGGCTGCACCGTATTGACGACGGCCAAATAGTTAGAAATACGTATTTACTGATGCCTTCCATGGATATACCTTTTTTGGCTTTCTTACCTTGCCCATATATCTTCTTCTTTTCGTACCGTGCCCAAATTAGGTCCATTTATCCATTTGTCCAGTTATCCAATATCTGCTTCCGTTCATTAGATGCCGCAGATATTAAAGTTTTCTCTTTTTTATCGCCTTCGTCAAGTCACCTTCGCCTTGACCTATTTTGGAAACAAAAACTTTTACGCCCACTACCGTAGCAGATGTGACGTCGATATTTTTTTTTAACTAGAAAGGACATATTTTTATCTAAAAAATTAAAAGCCCCTATTTTTCTGAATACAACCGTACTAAACTGATTACATTCAAACTTCAGTATACAGAATGTAAAGGAAACCAGTGCTCCTATTTCTTAAAATTTAATTCAAAATTTATTTTCCAAAGAAAATTATTTAAGAAGTTATTTCATAATACAGACAAACAAATAACATAATTACAACAAATGCTCGAATGGAGTGGCTTATTGTTGTTCGATACAGAATATGGGCTTTTAATATTTTAGATAAAATAGAAATTTTTTAGATAGTGTGGGTAAAAGTTATTTTTTTTTTCCTTAAAAAACAGTTCCTAAAAGGTATTCAATGCATCTAGACCTAAGTATAATATTAAACCCGCAGGATAGGTGAGTTTTTTTGTACTTGTTTTTACATAATACAATCGTTTTGCTTACAGGTTCAATGTAATAAATGAAGTCCCAAACTTCATTATTCCATAATAAAAATCGCAAATAAAGCTAAAATAAGCGAGATCTTTCAAAAAAAATTTTATATTCAGTCAAGTTTAATTTGTCACACTGAAATATTTAACTGATTTTTAAGATCTATTTAGAGAATGCTCTGAAAATTTAGGAGCAAAAAAATGCTCTAGATATTTTAGCAGAAAGCATGCTATATGGGTTTGGAATAGACGATACTGTGTGAGTATAAAAAAATAGCTTTTGTTTAAAAGCATTTTTCTCGGAATAATTTTTTTTAAGTTTGTATTTACTGTATTTCAAAAACTACAGTCGGTTCAAAATTTGTTGATAGCTCACTACAAGTTTAACCCTAATTAGAAAACTGAAATACAGAGAGGATAGGTAATACGATATAATAGTAAAAACCAACCTAAAACTGACGGTTTAAGACGTTTTCGACTAACCCACCTTATATCTGAAGGAATACAATACCTTATAATCCTATTACGGGGGTATTTTGAATGGTTAGAGATGAACGACCAGTGTCGTAGAGTACATGATTGTTACATTTATTTGAACTAAATAAATATATTTTTTAAATTGTACTTATGTAAATTGTACTTTTTAATAAAACTTATTTATTTTATTCAAAAATAAAAAGTTTCTTGCCATTTGTAAAAGATACATTTATTTAATTAAGGAAAAAGGCGCCAAATGTCGCCTGGCAAAATTTCCAATGTGTTTTAAATGTATCCATTATTTTCGAATCCGGAGAAAACTAATAAATATTTGTGAAAAATTTAAACGCAGAATGAAAGATTACATTATTACTCAGGGCAGAAAGTCCCTGAAAACTTCTACAATGTTTATTTTAATATGTTATGTAACAGGGGTGAAAATAAAAGAGAAAATATAGTATAATTTTTAATTGAAAATATTGCATGCAAAAGAAACTATTTTTATTTATTCTAAAAAATATTTCATTCTGCCTTTAAATTTTTCAAAAATGCTGTTTAGTTTTCTCAGGATTTGAAAAAAAATCAAGATCCCACATTTTTTGTTCTTCTTCTATTACATGCCTTACTGCATCTTTCCAGTTTTGTTCTGTAATATGTTGTAAAGACTCGTATAACAATTCACGTACAGCTTGTATTTTATATAACGTATTTTTTCTAGCCACATAACTTTTCATTTGTGCCCAAATGAGTTCAATTGGATTTATTTCGCAGTGGTAGGGTGGAAGTCTAAGGACTGTAATGTTTCGCCTTTCCGCCATTTTGTCAACTACGTATTCCTTGAACTTAGATTTGTGTTGCCGGGCAATTTTTAGAAGTTCTGCTTTTACCATTCCATCTTCGTAAGGCAGATACTTATTTCGCAGCCAGTCAAGAATATCCTGTTTCTTCCACGCAGTCGTTGGAAGTCTTTCTACTAGTCGTGAATGATAAGGTGCATTATCTAATACTATAATTGAATTTGGTGGTATGTGTTCAATCATCTGCTCAAAATACTCTTCGAAAACATCAGCTGTCATCTCCTCGTGATAGTCTTTTTTGCTTCTGGACTGAAATTCCAACAAACCATGCTTAACAAATCCTTTTTCACTGCCAATGTGAGAAATTATTAATCTACTGCCTTTACCAGAGGGTGGGGGGATACCAGTAGACCAACCTTCCATAAAGGCTTGCCTGGAGCTTAATATATTTTTATCTGACCAATTTTTTTTACAGTATGACCTGAGTTTACCCACGTTTCATCCTGGTAGAAGATGGGCCTTCCTTCAGCCCGGAATTTTCGTATGGATCTTAGATAATTTCTTCTCCAACATATTATCTCCTCCCGGTCAATCAAAAGTGATTTTCGGTCTGATTTCTCCCACCGGAAATTTAATTCTTTTAAAACTTGCCACAATTTAGTTCGTCCGATATGCGCAGACATGCGCAAGTTACATTAAACGATTCATGTGCCTGGGTTTTTTGGCCCCACTGTATAGTTCCAGGGTTAAATACGTTTTTCTCCAAATCACTTTTTTTAATACGACTTTTTTAAATAATTTCTCAAAAGCTATTTTATCCATCCTTCTGAAATTTTGACCAAGTATTTGTCACATATCTGAATATCGAATAAACTCAAATACCGTTATATTTTAATTTTTTCTACCTTATTTGGTTGTCAAACTTTACAAAAAAATTGAAAATTTTATCTTTAAACTTCTGTCATTCAGTCATTTCTTTATAGAACTTATTTTTTTTTTGTTCATACTATAGTTACTAGTACACTAAACAGAAATCTTTGTGAATTTTAATTTTCAGATAATTTCTAACTAAAAAATCCATGGTCGGTGTCAATTTTGGGATAGGTACAGGAAATCCGTCATTTTGAATTTATAAGATGTTGAAAGTGAAAATAAAAAAATGAACAACAAATTCCAAAATAGTTTTTTTTTTCGAAATTTACATGTAATAAAGGCCTCTAAATTGATGTTAAGTCATACTATTTTGGCTGTATTACCCTTTATTTCTTTCAAACTTGGTCAACGCTCTATCTTCTATAAACTAAATTGTGCTCAAGCTGGTATATTATTAAAGTTTTCTACTAATATGTGTAATTTTCGAATTTCGTCTTTTTTTACTACTAAAATTTGAAAAAACGATAAAATGGCACTATCTCGACGTGGCGATCTAGAAAATCTAATAAACTAACAAATCTTTTTGGTTTTCTGGCTACAGATAATCCAGTTATAAGTTACGGTGAACACCGCAAAGTAAGTTTTTTTTGCATCTTGGAAAATTACCTGTGATTTTCTTAATTTGCAATATTTTTGTACTAAAATTTCAGAATATATTTTTATTTTATTATATTTTTAAGAATTAAGAAAAAATATGTTTAAAATATTGAAAATAAACCCTACCCCTCCTCTTGACGGATACATTTTTATGACAGGAAAATCTTTAACAATCATTGTCAAGCAAAACCTGAAGATTCAGATTTGGTTAAGAAATTAATAATACATACAAAAAATCCATTGAAAAAGAGATTTCGCCCTTATGACTTGTAAATATGTAAACATGCTGCTGTATCATTCGATTCTATTTCGATACATTTATCGTCATTATTAATCCTATAACAAAGCCAGTTATATTTATCTATCGTAAAAGTTTAAATACTGGCACATTTCGTGGAAAATTCCTAATCCTATATTAAGCCGAGCTTAAACAATATATTATCTAAAACTCGCTAATTTTTAGGACTATATATATTCTTTAATGTTTCCTCGAACTAAGTAATGTTTAATTAAACAAAAGGCGATATTTAAATCACATAATTATGTTATTTGTAATAATTAACACTCAGAATTTAATGGACAATAATAACTGGGTGCGAGTAAATTTTATGATACGAAATATACAGAGTGTAACAAATATTTTTCTCCTTCTATATACCCTATTTAGAGGTTGACGACCAACATGGCAAAGTCTTGTCTATTGTGGGCTTGGTGTATGAGAACAAATATGCTGGATGTAAATTAATCTATGATTTTCATGAAAAACTAGAACATTCTGAAAGAGTTGCATACTCTCTTACCCACATTAATCTTAGACAGGGCTTAATCGCCTTTTGGCGAACTACATCTAGTTAACTCTGAAAATAACAATTATTTTGCCTTTAACCGCCCACCAAACCATTTGTCTGTGTCGCCCAATAAACTTCCTTACTACACTACTTAACAATTGAAGTAAATAATTTTAAAATTCCTAAAATTAACATATAAAACCATTTTTAAAATAATTGCCTGTACTATACTCTATATGCTATCTTTGTTGCCAATATTTTGTGCATGTGGTTTTTTCTCCCTATTCTTATCGGCCCTTATCTCGTACAAAGAGAGACATGTTGTTCCAAACATGAATATATCATTCGTATAAAAGTGCTTGTATTGGATTTACCAGTTGTCAATAAGTCAAGAAATCTATTTAACTATCACAAAAACATTATGCCGCAAAGACGTTTAGAACTAGTGCAGCTCGAGCAATTAGTTCGTTGGATCCAACAAGGCATAACTCAACAAGAGGTTACTATGAGGCTAAATGTGTCGCAAGTGTTATAAGTCGTGTATGGAATGGATCTGCAACATACAGGCATGAAGGAGGAAGAGAACGATCTACAACTCGTCGGCAAGACCGTTTTGTAGTTCTGACGGCAAGAAAAAACCCAACATTCACGGCTTCCAGAATTAAGAGTATGCATGAGTATTAAGGCATGCTACTGGACGAGCGATTTCCAGTCAAACTGTCAGAAGACGGTTACATGCATCCAATTGAAGGGCTAGACGGCGCGCTACCCATCCACAACTGACTAGGGAGCAGCGTGCATGCAGATATCGCTGGGCCATGGAATACTATCAGTGGAATTTCGAAAATTGTAGGAATTGTCTCTTTACTGACGAGTCAAGATTTCGTTTGTATACGAATGATGGCCGAATATTGGTGTGGAGGAAAAGAGGACAGCGTTACAATAAAAATCTGAGAGTCCCAACCACTCTTTTTGGAGGTGGATCCGTTTGCGTGTGGGAAGGCATATGTTTTGACGATCGCACGGACTTAGTCGTCTTAATTAATGAGACAATGACCGCTACATGATATCGAGACAGAGTCATAGTACCAATAGTTGTTCCATTTTTTGGTGCAATAGGCGAACAATTTGTTCTGAATGATGATATTGCTCGCCCTCACCGTGCGAGAATTGTCAACGAGTGTATAGAAGCTCATGGCATTACAAGAATGGAGTGGCCACCGTATTCACCTGATATGAATTGCATTGAACATGTTTGAGCCGAAATGTCTAGGCAACAAAATAGGCTCCTTCAACCGTCCCAAATCTTAGATCAGTTGACAAATACATTACGCACGATTTGGGAACGTATACCGCAGCAGTTCATCAATAATTTAATAAGAGGTCTTCCAAATAGAGTTAGAGCACTAAGGCGACACAGAGGTGGACCCACACACTATTAATTTTTCTTTTCGGGATATTAGAAGTTGAGCAGGAATAGAAATTTTAGGTTGTGAATTTTACAATTTTTGTTTATTTTCTATTTTTTTTTTAAGATTTTCTTTCTTTCGGTTCGTCTGTATGAAAATAAGAAGTAAAAAAAAATCTTTATTTATATCTTTTCATTTTTCTGTTATGAAAAAAAAATAAAATACAAATTTTCATAATATCCACTTCAATTGTTGAGTGTATTTGAGTGAGACCGTATAGTTTGTTTGAAAGGTTTCCTCAGTCAAAGACAAGCTGTTGTGAGGTTCGCACAAAATAATTATTTGTAACTTTCGTAATATTGGGGAACATCCATAAACTACGTCGTAAAAAATTTGGACTTTTTACTACCCATCCTCACCTTGGCCGAAAAGAGTCGCTTACAGTCAAGCCGCTCCCTCATGTCGAAGTCGCAATTACAACTCATGGTTGTAATTTTCCCCCTTTTCAGTGATTTTTTAAAAAAATCAATTAAATCAGTTAAGAAACAGTTATTTTTGGATTTTTTAAAATTAACTATTAAATTTTATTTACGAATGTATGATAACCAGAATAATGAATTAAAATTTATAATTCACTTAAAAATATGCTACCCTCTGGTAGAAGAAATTATATTTATAGAGACAATAGTGACACATTGAAATACTTGAAATACATCAGAAACGACGTCGGATGTGCACTCATGCCCCCCTCTTCCACCTGTCGTATACCATCGCAATAAGCGAAGTCTCACTCCCTCTTTTCTACGACGTAGTTTATGGATGTTCTTCCCCTACAAAAAATAGCTTTAAACGTTTTTCGGATTTAAAAAAATTATTGGTAAGTATGAAATAATTTATATTTTGCAATTAATAAATTAGGTTATCTGTTTTTTAAAATTTATTGGTCATCAGTGATCAAAAAAGACAACCCACCAAAAGTCGAGGTAACTGAGAGAGAGAGATAAAAAAATGGTGTTTCTTTTTTAAATTTAAAAAAAAAAAATTTTTTCCTTTTTAAATTTGATGGTGTTTCTGTTTTGTTGTTACAGAAAAGCCTTCAGATAGAAACAAGAAGACAAAAAATGTCCAGATACCATAATACTAGAAAAAAACAGGGGAGGACATTCTGCCAATTTTGGAATCCTGTGCTGATGTTGAATTTGAGACAGATGAAAATACTACCGATGACTTTGATGACGATGACCGAATACAACGTGGAACAAATAAAAAGATCAAAGTCTGGTGATTTATAAGTTGTCATGTTAATAATGAGCTAACAGACATAGAAGCAGCAGCTAAAATAAATGAAGGGCTTGAAGCAGAACTATTACCTCAACCAGGATTATCTCCTAGTTGAGTCCATGATCTCAAAAACACCCAATATATCAAGCTGTATCATCCTCTGAAGTAGGTCCACCATTGAAGCAAAGTCATTATCTGAAATAGAACGGTTATCTAATCAGGTACCCACGAATGAAACGTCGGCATGTTAAGCGACCACGTTCACCTTTATTGGAAGAAAAAGCAAATGGAGCGAACATTTTACCAAAGGATGGTGGTTTTACTGGAAACATCTGTGAAATAACTTATAACTTTGTGTGGAGGAGAAAATCATTTGCAACTTTTTCGTAATGCATTAGTATTTAGAGGTGATGAAGGGTTACTAGAAACCTTTAATGACCAAAATACACCAATCAAATGCTTTAGTTATTTCTTGACTGAGGAGTTACTGGAAACGGTAGCTCATGGTCGTGAACACAAAGTTCACGATCAACAGTCTAGATATCAGACAGTACATTGGAATACTTATCCACATGTCTCTACAGATACCCTAGTTTAGAGGAATACTAGAGTAAACATTTATTTGGAGCTATTCGAAAAACGATGACATCAAAACTATTTTACGAAATTCGTTAATATATATATAATGATCGACAGTAGCTGTTCCAAACACGACGCACTTTTTAAAAATAGACCAGGGGTCATATTTTGGAATTCATTCCAGCATATTTCGCATGCAAAATTAGAAGATATTCGCTCTAAATCTAGTTTTTTTGTATTTTCGAATAGTGCGTGTAAGAACTTTTTTATATACGGCGACTCGAATGGGTCTGAACCATTTGAATTTCGATGCTAGTATACGATCAAAGCAATTGTTGTAATTTCAGTTGTCACTGGGCCCGTGTACGTCATATAAGATTTCAGCTGATAGTTTTTAATCGTGTTTGTGTACAATATTTTTACCCTGAACTTTGTTTTCAATGGCTAGTTTAAATAATGTTATAATAGAAAGAAATATAGTTAATGCCCCTGCAGAGGCGAAAATATTAGCGGAACGGAGAGGCAGAATTTATCATCCCTGTCTTGACCGTCTAGAGGACTATAGGCGAGCGGTTTACCCCTCAAAAGAAGCTTAGAAACAGAATATACCGACTAAAATTCTTTTTGCATTTCTAATGCACCAAACCTTTTTTATTCGATTCTATATATTTTTCCAAGATGAAATGTATTTTTTTTTAATTTTTACAAGTGGGCCGGCAATTGTTATTTACAAATAACTTATACAAAAAAGCAATTTCACCGAATTTCTTCGGAATCAATTTTTTAGGTGTATCTCATCAAAATAAACACTTTTTCTCTCTTGATAACGTTTCGAAAAATGCTTCCTTTACGAGTTATTTGCATTTTTTTGTTGAAAAAATGCCTTAATTAGTGATTTTTGGGATTTTTTTTTCTAAAAAACTACTAAATGAATTGCAATTCTACAAATAGCTTTATAATCTTTAAACCGTCGAGTACAAGTTAGAATATTTTGACAAGGATAATTTTTTTCTATCTTGCTAAAAACGTGGACCCAAATATTTCGAATATGCCTTTCGAGCAGTCTACCGCTAAGTGTGTACAGCGGTTGCGGCGATACAGGCGTGCGGCGCGTAGAAATATTTGTTTAAATTTAAAAAATTAATTCAATACAAATATTACGTACAATTTATTAAAAAAAAAGATATTTCTAATTATTTTTATATAGACATATAATTAATACAATTAATTAAATTAATTTTTTACAATCCTATAATGTAATTTTTCTTTTAATATACGTGGTGACTATATTATTGAATGTTTTATTACAGTGAAATACATTAAGCAATATGTAATTAATTTTCATTGAAGAATATAATAAAATTAAAATATAATATTAATTATACATTGTTTTCATTGTCAATAATTTGAAAATTTTCGTCAACAGCAACAGGATTTCCATCTAATAAGCTGATTTCATTGTCTTCAATAGAGTCGTCTTTAACATTTTTACAATTCTCTGGTGTACATGCACATACTGCGCAGCATTCTAAATTATAGGAAATACAATTACAATTTTTCGTAGAACATTTTCCGGTACATGAGCAGAAATACTTTTGTAACATATCTAAACTAGTTTCGCCTTCAAAATAATTAAAATCGAAACAATTATTTTCCATTGTCCAACCATGGGTTAATGGATCAAGAGATGAAATAATATTGTTTTTTGCTTGAATCCATTCATTTATTTGCCACTTTGCTCTTAAATAATGTTGTCTCTTAAATAATAAACTCTTAAATAATGTTGTAATAATGCTGGTTTCGAAGGTGGTAATTTTTCATTAGATGCATTTTTTTTAATGCAATATTATATCTTAATTCATTTATGGATTCATGATATTTTTTAAACTTATTTTGAGGGTCATACAGTTTAGATAAAAATAGAGTCAAAACTGTAAGTCCTTCATCTAAAGGTAAAGTAGGCAAATTTCTTAATTTTTCCAATTGACTATCAGTTAATTTCTGCAAAGCTTTATAAGCCCTCTTTTTCCCATATCATAAAATGAACTTGTGGTATCACAACCTGTTATAGAATGCATTATTAGCATACTGTTGCACATTATTTTTCCAATTTCTTTTGCAATTTGATGTACAGGTATATATCGAGAACGATCCACATTTTTTACAATATTTCCTGTGTGAAACCATAAAAGTGGTTCACTTGTGAAATCATGATAATGAGATAAAAGTAAAATAAATATATCTGTGTCTGGAGATTTAACAATAATTTGAATTTTTTTATCCAAATGCTGCTGTTGTAATTTAAAAGCGTGAAAAATAACCCTAGTATCTGCTTCTAAGTGATTACATTCTAAATTTGAATCATAATACTGATTATTTTCTATCACATATGCTTTACTTCGAGGTTCGAAAGCACCAGAAATTTGGGTCCACGTTTTTAGCGAGATAGAAACCATTTATCCTTGTCAAAATATTTTAACTTGTACTAGACGGTTTAAAGATTATAAAGCTATTTGTAAAATTGCAATTCATTCAGTAGTTTTTTTAGAAAAAAAAATCCCAAAAATCACTAATTAAGGCATTTTTTCAACAAAAAAAAATGCAAATAACTCGAAAAGGAAGCATTTTTCGAAAAGTTATCAAGAGAGAAAAAGTGTTTATTTTGATGAGATACACCTAAAAAATTGATTCCGAAGCGATTCGGTGAAATTGCTTTTTTGTATAAGTTATTTGTTAATAACAATTGCTGGCCCACTTGTAAAAATTAAAAAAAAAATACATTTCATCTTGGAAAAATATATAGAATCGAATAAAAAAGGTTTGGTGCATTAGAAATGCAAAAAGAATTTTAGTCGGTTGATGCTCTGCTTATAGGGGTAAACCGCTCGCCTACTATTGGGATGTACAATTTTAAAAATTGTGCAGATTAACAAAGCTCCACAATGGAGTTGATAATTTTGAGAGGCAATATTTTGATTTTTAAAATGTTTTATAATTTTTTACTCAAAAAATTCCTTCCAAACTATAATCAAATTTTATTTTTAAGCATCTTATTTAGTTTATGTAATAATTAAATTTACTATCAACTGATTTTTATTCATATTTTATTATTAATTTAATACTTAGTCTCACTTTGGCGGGTCTAGCAGAAGTAAACAACGTATGTTTTGTTGATAAGTTAGCAGAAAAATAGTTAAAATAATTTATTGAATTATTTTATTGCAATATAATTTGTTTAAAATATAAATTATAAATAAATAATAAAATTAATTTCTTGTAATCATATTTAAATTTTAAAAATACAGAAAACAGAATGAAGCTTCGCGCTAGTCTACTTTACCGCCTACTGTACCACCTTTTCTTTTAATTAGACAGCTGCAATAGTAAGTAGTATGTTAAGTAGTATATTATAAAAAAGAAACGAAAAGTATCAATAGAAGACAAAAAAAAATTATTTTTTTCAATAATAATTTATTTTTAGAAAAATCAAAAAATTTCACACCTCCCTGATCCCCTTGTATAATGAAAAGTGAAACTGTACCATCGCAACATGCAACAACATATCGTATCTATTCTTTATGAATAACAATTCATTTCGAAGTAACTGGACCTTAACCCACGCTGTAACTTTCTATATAGAATCCCTACAACTAACAACAATATATAATGAACCTGTTGTAAAACAAAACAAGTAGGTGTCACTTCAAACTAACTTTTTACTATAAAAGATGTTTTGCAATAGTTACCTTTTTGCGATTGGTAAGTGATATCGAGTTTGGTGTAATGTTTCTTTAAAGAAGTTTGTAAATTGATAGTTTTTAGAACAATAAACAAGACAGAACACTGAACATTTGGCACAGTATATGATCTAAGCAATGATTTTAATGAAGATCTAAAAAAATTCAATTTTTTAAGTCGTTGACATACGATTTTGGAGTGCATGAATTTAAAAGGATTACCATGTATTATTTCGGTCTAATATCATATTTAGATAATATTTTATAAGGGTTTAACTACAATTGATTGTAATCATAGTTATTTTAAAAATTATGATAAAATTATGAATTTTTACAATGGGATAGCTCTCAGGAGTTGGCTGTTAGCCCAGTCTAGTTATGCAAAAATCATTGATTTCACGGCAAAATTTTTCGCAGATATCTGAAGCTTCTAAGACATAGGTGGGGGTTAATAGATGACGAATAGATGAAAAAGTACTCGTATTTTTACCTTGCGATTTTTTTAAACAATAATTTATGGTCACAATTTGATTTTTTGTCTATAAGTTTTTTCCCTTTTATTTTACATAAACAACATTTAGCAAATTTCATAGGATTCTTTAAGACATAAACTATCTTAGAAATTAAATGCATATTGCGTTTCCATCGAAATTATTTACAAAATAAACGTTTGAAAAAGGGTATGTTTTTTACTTATAAACAATTGTAATAACTTCTATATTTTTCAAGCTACATACTTGTACGTATAACCATTGGAGAGCTGGTAAAAAAACTCACATTAAAAAAAAAACCTTCTATGACCAATAGGAACGAAGTTAGGGACTATTTTTAAAAAAATCATATCTCCATTGTTTATAAACATTCAGAAGTAAAATTTGCACAAATTTTAAATGAAAATCGAAACTTTATATTGAAACTTATAGCTATAAAATTCATTCAATTTTTCGAAACTTACAGCCCTTCGAGACGAAGGTACCTTCGAAAGATCGACATAGGAAAGTGCAGGGGATAACTGTTTCAGCTCCGTTTTTTTTATCACATCATTTTATATCAATGAGGTAATAAATACTTGCATATTTTATAAATTAAATTTCAAGTAATTTTTTATACATTATATTATTATATTCCTCATATTAATTATAATTATGTTGATTTTCCGGCATTTTCCGAGATTTCCGGGGGATGAAAATTATGTCATTATTATTGATACTGCGGCAGACTATACTAGCCAAATTAAAAAAAGTAAGTTTTTACGGTGTATTTCAAATGGACTCAATTTTTCCGAGGTTTACCATATTTCCCGGTCCGTGAAAACTATGTAGTTATTCATATTTCCACGAGCTACCCCAGATTTAAAAAAAGAGGCTCCTCGCCGCAATGGAAGCCGAGATAATGTAAATTTTTCCTACTTGTATCAATTTGAAGTTCCGATCTCGAAAAAAAAAAAAAACGGAGCTGAAACAGTTATTCTCCACTTTCCTATGTCGATCTTTCGAATAGTTTTATAGCTATAAGTTTTAATATAAAGTTCAAATTTTCATTCAAAATTTGTGCAAATTTTACTTCTGAATGTTTATAAACAATGAAGATATGATTTTTTAAAAAATAGTCCCTAGTTTTGTTCCTATTTGTCATAAAAGGTTTTTTTAATGTAAGTTTTTTACCAGGTATCCAATGGTTGTACGTATAAGTCTGTAGCTTGAAAAATATAGAAGTTATTACAATTGTTTATAAGTAAAAAACATAGCCCTTTTTCAAACGTTTATTTTGTAAATAATTTCGATGAAAACGCAATATGCATTTAACTTCTGAGATAGTTTAAGGCTTAAAGAATCCTATGAAATTTGCTAAATGTGTCTAGTATCATTAATAGAGCAAGTTCAATAGTTTAAATATTTAGTCTCAGGGATAAACAAATTAAATAACTTTTAAACTATTTGACCGATCGGGGGGAAATTTCGCACAAATTTAAAATACGGTAATTCCTCGATGTTCAAATGTATTAATAACATTTAATTTTGTTAATAAAAAAATTAATAAAAGTTATAAATTAGTGCAAAAAACTGCTTTTTTGCAAATATCTCTGTAAATTATTTATCAATTTGAATTTAAAAAACGGGAAAATAAAGATATTTTTGATATAAATATTGTTTAAATAAAATTGAAAAAAAAAGTTATAGAAAAATCAAATTGTGACCATAAATTATTGTTTAAAAAACGCAAGGTAAAAATATGAGTACTTTTTCATCTATCCATCATCTAGTAACCCCCATCTATGTCTTAAAAGCTTCAGATATCTGCGAAAAATTTTTCGCATACTAACAAGCTAAATTTTACTGAAAATGTCCATTTTGGGATCTCAAAAAATATGCAAAAGAGTTTACTAATTCTACTTCTTGGCTTTCCCCTAAAAACCCCCTTGTAGGAGGGTAAAACGGAAAAAATCTATTTACAAAGAATCTTTACGCCGTAGAAAAAATATTTCAAATAAAAAATATAGCTGAGATAATTTTTAACAAAAATTTTTATTAGTATTTTTTATGTAGAGCGAACCGGTCTCTCAGAAACAACGCTTGGAGCGACCGACGATGTTAAAGGTCAATTACGTGCGCGAAATCAATTTTAAATAAAATTTGTATTAACTCGACGGTAAGAATTCGATATATTTTAAACAGTGTCCTATTGACAAAAATCAAATGTGTTGTCATGCGGAAGAGTCTTCAAAACCTATGGTATGAAATTGTAATTTTAAGTTTTGGCAACAAATGTGAGGCACTTAAAATATGCCTAAAAATGCTGAATTTAAACTTTCACATTACAAACGATTTAAGACGTTTAAATTCTTTTCACTTACAGAAGTTCGTTTTTCAAAACTACACGATTTCAGCTACAAACTCCACCCAATACCGTTCTTGGAGATGTTTCCCGTGACGTGCGATCGTTTATAATGTAAAAGTTGAAGTTCTGTGTTTTTTCGGTAAATTTTAAATGCCTTATATTTATTGCCAAAACTCAAAACCGAAATTTAATTTCATAGGTTATGAAGATTAGGCTCTAATAATGGAAATTCCTTAGTGAACGGTCAATAAAAGTGATACATTGTATTGAACTCATGAGAACCATAAAAATTGGCAAAAATCGTGCAACGTTTATTATTTAACACGTTTATAAAAGCCAACTTCATTTGTTCGATATTGAAAAGATATCGAATTTTTACTGTGGAGTTGATACAAATTTTATTTAATTGATTTCGCGCGAGTAGCTGTCATTCAAAAACAAAATAATTTAAAAAAAAAGCTGTCGCTTGAAGCCTTGTTTCTGAGAGAACGTTTTATTGTACACAAAAAGTGCTTATAAACATTTTTGTTTAGAATTTTCTCAGCTACATTTTTTATTTGCATCTTTTTGGGGATTCAAAATTGACATTCACAGCAAAATTCAGCTTGTTCGTATGATTTTTAGAGGACAAATCTCTGACAACTGGACTAAAATGTTTAAAATTAATTAAAATTAATTAATTCATTAAAATTGTGTAAAAAAGTAGAACTAAGAATCATGAAAAACACTTTTTAAAATAGTAAGTTACATGTGCTACAGTAGTAAGTCTATTTCGTTTTCGAATAAAAGTATTAAAAAAGCTGCACAAAGAACATAAAAAGTAGGACAAGACTTCAAGAAATAAGACACACATGCGAAATGGGAAATATTCATACATAGTTAGATGAGAGAGACAACGACGTCGTTCTAGTATGACTATATAAAGAAAGAACAGAAACAGATTTGTGTGTATAGTAAATGAAACAACCCTTAAGTCGCCGAAGAATGAGTTATGCTAAAACGTATAGGGAAAAAACATCAGCAAAAAAATTTTACTATTTCAGATGCCAACAAAAGGTAAATAAAAAAAAATGATGTAGGTATATACTTCTTCACTCAGAACAATCTAAAATGTTGAGAAAATATGGGAATTACTTCGTGAACTATTTCACGAATTTCAATTTCTAATTTAACTGAACCGCCACCATGCTTGAGAAAGCACCTAAATAGTTGGTCTACGTAAGTAGTCGTTAACAGTTAAACTAATGGCTGAAACTGAAAACAATTTCACTTTTTGCTTTCATTGTCATTGTCGTTTCTATTAGCTAACCACTAAAAAAATTTAATTTTTAAGCGATTCTTGTTTTTTTTAAGTGTTTTACAATACTTAGAGTACGAAACCGCGCAAATTTATATCAACAAGCGACGAAGAATAGGGTTTACAGAATTTTAGAAACTGTATCAAGATATTGGGGCACACATCGGCGTCGAAAAACAACAAAGCATCAAGATCGTCGCTTAAAATTGATAGCTTTAAGAGGCCGTTTCTCCAGTTCTAAGTCTATTGTAAATCACTGGTTTGCAAAAGATGAAAGACCAATTGGTATGCGAACAATTTTTTGATAAATTCGCAGGTTTGGCCTTTTTTCAAGTCGGCCACACTGGGTGCTACCTATTACTCCAGATAACGGAACCATGTGCAGAAAACGATTGGCTTTAGACCAGGAATGGAATTGGTTTTTTACTGATGAATCTCGATTGCATTTGGTTATGCATGATGACTGAGCCAGGATCAAAAGACGACGTGGTGAAAGTTTTTTGTCGAACTCTACCTTTACCGCACTTTTGGGGTTATGCTGTGAGATGCCATCCGTATGGTTCAAGGTCACTTCTCATCTTCGTCACAGAAAATATGATACGTAGAAGAAATTCTGGAACCTTATCTCATACCATAACTTCAGACACTCCAACAACCAATTTTTCAGCAGTATAACGCAAAGCGATCACACATTACGAAGTCACCATAGACTTTTTTGAGCAGGCTGGAGTCAATGTTTTGTACTGGCTCCCGAGGTCCTCAGATTTATCCCCAATTGAACACGTGTGGGACAAAATATGTGGGTCTTAATTTAGAGCGTCTTCAATGTGGTAATATTTCGGAAGGAATTAATTAGGACAAGAAAACGAGATACCTCAAGAAGATATTGACCACCTAATCAGAAGCTAGCCCATCGCATCCAAATTGTACAAAATATTTTCAAAATATAATAATTTATAATAGGCGTTCGGATTTCTATGTCACTTAGTATAGATATAAAAAATAGAAAAGAATACAGTACATTATGATTTCGCAACTAAAAAATAATTATCAGAATTAGTACTTTACTGGAATTTCCAACTTACACAACCTTGATCATCTATTTGGTAAGTCAATAAATAAAATATATTTTGCACTAACAATTCACATTTAATAATTCAATTTGAATTATTGAATCGATCACGTCACGTTACTTTTATTTCTGATAAATTTTGGATTATACTAATATTGATTTACTAAATAATTTAAATTTTCAAACGTTTTTATGACGATAGTGTTATATATAGCTAATATAAGTGTAAGTACAAGTATATGTTCTCCTTTGCTCAAACTAAGAGTTTTTTTTTTATTGTATAATGGCTTTGGCATAGCCAATTAGCCAGACTATTTATGGTAATTACAATTTTTGATTTTATTACCTAAGCCTATTTATAATATAAATTTACAGGAAGTAATATGTTGGTATACACATTCAATTTTTGACATATTTACAATTTTTGATTTGAGTACCTAAAACTACTTATAATTTAAATTTACAGGATGTTATGTATTCGTAGATGCACTTTAATATCTGCTTATTATTTGAAAAAATAATTGTATTTAAATTGACAGGCAATGAACAATTTAGCTCAATTAGTTTTTCATACATCATTTTGATACTTTGTTTGTACTGTCCACACTCCAATATAAAGTGCTGCAGATCTCCCACTTTACCACAGGAGCAATATGGGTTATCAGTAATACCTATGCTGTGT
This sequence comes from Diabrotica undecimpunctata, assembly GCF_040954645.1. Taxonomy (NCBI): domain Eukaryota; kingdom Metazoa; phylum Arthropoda; class Insecta; order Coleoptera; family Chrysomelidae; genus Diabrotica; species Diabrotica undecimpunctata. The sequence goes on along the minus strand of NC_092807.1, from coordinate 30,723,838 downwards.
TTGTATGCAGGAGTGAGTGCGTTGTTTGATCTTATTCTGTTTATTGTTTTTATAAATAACCTATTTGTCTCATATTTGAACCATCTCTCATTGGGTATTAGTGGTTGGCAAGCTCTAAAGTTTATTCCAGTTGTACTTTGGTTGTATAAACGTTGCCATCTTTGTTTGCAGTTGTTTCTACTGATATTATCTATGTCTGCTACTGGAAGAAGTATGTTGTTTATATTATGTTTGGTTAAAGCTGCAGATTTAGCTAATTTGTCGACTTCTTCATTTCCTAATATTCCAGAGTGTCCTTTTACCCAACAAATAATAATCGAGTTACCTGCGGAAATAATATCATATTGTAACTTCTTTATTTCTATCTCAATATGGTTTAGGTTTTTTGTGGTTTTTATAGAAGTGAGTTTGTCCATAATGCTTCTACAATCAGTCAGAATGATATAATTATTCATACCATTAGAGGCTATATATTTTAACGCAAGAAATAAAGCTGATAGTTCGGCAGTATATATTGAAACTTCATTGGGCAATCGAAAACTAAGAATTGAAAAACATGTTACATAAAATTTGTACTAAACCAAATATTTGTAATTTTATTATTTATTAAGATACAGGGTGTTAAATTGGACATTGTTTAAAAAAATTGGCCATATCTCGTAAAATACTCATTATAAGATAGCATAATCTGATATTGAGAGAATTCTCAAGGACAGTTCTATCGAAATCCGTAATAATATACTTTGATATTAGTGTAAATATCAAAGCTGGAGTGTAAAGCTAGTTCCCGTTCGTAGTAGAATACTACACGTGCACCCTAAGTTATGCTAAATGAACTAACACAATAAGCAGCCAAACAATCTAGAATCTCTAGATCTCCTGGCAAGAACACATCACAAATATAAGATATGCCTCCAACCAACAATTTAAATGGACCTTCACAGGACCAAGCGACAAAAAGATTCGGACCAAGCATCTGAATCTGCCATTTAAATATAGAAGGTATTAGTAGAAGTAAATACGAGTACCTTCAAAAGGTACTCATTGAATATAATATCGACGTGGTCGCAATTCAGGAAACCCATGTAGAAATCGAAGAACATATTCTTGCTAGAGGAAGAATTCATAGCTACGATTTATTGGGTGCAACTTACCATCCAGCTTATGAAGTGGCAATCTATGTTCAAAAAAATAGAAAATGAACACATATGTTCTACATCAGACATAAATAACATTCATACGCTTACTATACAAATTGGCGAAATTACTGTCAGCAATATTTATAAACCCCTGGCAGTCCTGTGGCATCCGCATGTTATTCACGTCCACCCACACCCCTCAGTTTATATTGGAGATTTATATAACAGTCATCATAAACTCTGGAAATATAGGCAAAGTGATCAAAACAGCGAGGCTCTGCTAAATTGGAGCGAAGAGGCTGACACTTATGCAGTCTTTGACGCTAAAGATCGGGCAACTTTTCGATTTGCAGCCTGGAGACGAGAATACAACCCAGACCTATGTTTTGTTTCCACAAATGAAAACAATCAACCACTGGCGGCTTCACGGACAGTACTCCCAGATTTTTCACATAGCCAACATACACCAGTTGTAATAGAAATTGGCATCAAAATACCAATAATATCATCTTTTCCTCGACCTAGGTGAAACTTTCAAAAAGCAGACTGGGCGAATTTTACTGAGAGATTGGACAAATATCTAGGATGGATAACCCCAACACGTGCAAACTACATGAGATTTGTCGGCGCGGTTATCTCTACAGCGAAGAAAACTATACCCAGAAAATATCGTAAAGAGTATTTCACAGGATGGGATGAAAAATGTAAGAAATTGTATCAAGAATACAACGAAAGCCAAGACCGAGAAATTGTGGACGAACTACTAGACCGTTTGGATGCAGCCAGACAACAAAAATGGATGGAAACTGTGGAAAAATTAGACTTTTTTAAATCAAGCAGAAAAGCATGGTCTTTCCTTAGAAAACTTGGTAGTGGCAGACTACCAACTAGAAACAAGGTAACAATAGCTCCCAACAGTGTGGTCTCCCAGATTGTAGCAACCTCAAGAGCACCCAGAGATCGTGACCACATCACCAAAGTAAAACAAAAACTAAAAATACTAAGTCTGCATGTCCGCCTACATCTAAATACCCTGACGAGTTTACTCCAGAAGCAATTATTTCAGCAATATCAGAAATTAAGTCTGGAAAGGCACCTGGCTCCGATAAAATTAATCCAGAATTTTTATTCTACTGTGGCAAATATGCTAAGAACTGACTGACTGCTTTTATATAGATGTGTTAAAATCAGGAGAAATCCTCCATTCTATAAAAAACGCCTTCATTACAGCCATATTAAAACCAGGAAAGGCAAATGATCAGCCCTACAACTACCGACCGATTGCACTGCTGAGCTGTGTCTATAAACCGTTGGTTAAAAGTGCCCAAGTGAAGCTCAGCAATGGACTGCCACAGGGATCTGTTTTGGCACCCTTACTGTTTAATTTATTTAACTAAATTTGGTTATTATGGAAGAATACTTTCGCAAATGGAGGCTACGGCCCAATGCAACGAAAACCGAAGTGTGCTGTTACCATGTGAATAATGCCCAAGCCAACAAAAAACTCTCCATTCACTTTGAAAACAGACTGCTCACTCATAAATCAACTTTAAAATGTCTTGGAGTGATTCCGGACAAAACATCCCTTTTTAAAGAACACTTACAAAGAACAGCAGCAAAACTGAAAGCGCGAAATAATATAGTCCAAAAGCTATGTGGCACTACATGGAGGTCCTCAGCCTCCGTACTCAGATCATCCGCTCTCGGACTTGTATACTCGACGGCTGAATATACTTCCCCGGTATGGCTCAATAGCAAACACACAAAGATTATTGACACCCAATTAAACCAGACAATGCGAATGATCTCAGGTAAAATTAGACCCACACTGAACTATTGGCTTCCCATTCTGAGTCACATTTCACCTCCGAAACTGCGAAGAAGTCATTCTCTTCTTAGAGAATATCGAACAATCGAGGCTAACCATCAACTACCCATCCACCATGATAAGGTTGATATCGAAATAAACAGACTGCTCCATTGTTAAGAGCCAACTCCTTACATCAGAAATATTTCAACCTCACCAACGCTTGGAGAAGACAATGGAAAAGCGACTGAAGACACGAATCACACCAAATGTTTGAATCCTCATTACACAAACAAGAGCCCGTCCTGCCATACATGCTTCATCAATAAGTAAAAAACAATGTTTTAAAATAAAATAAACCCAAAATTGTGATCGGAAACTGATAGAAGACAGCTTGAACTTGAATTTAGGTACTTGATGATTTCAAAAATAATATTTTTACTTCGTCATATTGCGTTTTCTTTTTAGTTTATAATTATTTGTAACTAGAAAGCGCTTACAACAGACCTTTTTTGTTCATAATAATCCAAAAAATTTATCTGGGTCGAATAAAATTATTGTTACAATTTGTTTAAAACAATCTTAAGTTTTCTACTGGGCGACTTGTTGAACCTTATTTTGGGTTATTTTATAAAAGTGATTATGCAAAAAAATCTCATGGAAATATTTTTCCGAACGAAATCGAACTTTTCACCTTGTCTATTTGAAGTTTAACTAACTATAAACTTTTACAAATTTCTTATGTGCTATTCAAATGTCCTAACATCGAATAACAAACCTTGTATTTTACGTAGTGAGGTGATAAAACGTAGTTAAAATCTGACACTGACCTAGATAAAAGATTGATCAGTTAAAAGATCAGTTATGTTAGTATTGATAAAGATGTCTTATTAACGAACAAGGAGTTTCAATGCTACTACTTAGTAACATGCATAGACACTGCCCCGCGATCATTTTAAACAGAATTCAAGGTATTTATCGCGTAGCTAAATTTATAATACAAAAATAATTTATGCCTTATTCGCTATAAAAATTAATTACAATAAAGTAAAAACATCTTTGATAAAGTTCCAAATTGAAAACATTTGATAAACTTCTAAATAAAAAGGGCATACCAAAGAGACAAAAATATTAGAATTCAACTGACATGGTAAGGGTTGACAACCAAAACATCCAAGGTATACAAATACAGAGCTTCGTCATAATTGCGTAATGCCAATGTAACAAAAGTCAATAGATTATCGATACTCCCTGTGTATAAAGTTTAAACTATTGTAAGACCTCTAAAGGTGTGATCTGACAGAACGTGGAGCGGCGTTCTTCATCGGCGAAGAGGAATAGAAAATACATAATAGAAAAAGGGAAAACATAGAAACGTGAACCAAACCAACTTGGAATACCTTTTTTACCCTCAATATTTGTGGTTTGCGATCCCTGGGATAGGGAAAAACTGTCTATTTAACACTGGTGGACAAATGTAAACTAAACCCTCGATATCAAGTGGACATGTTCCATTGGGATAATTATCAAAATGAAAATATTTAGTAATTTCACACTAACATGGGTGTCAACCGTGTCTCTTCTTTTCGTTAATATCAATTTTCTGTTTCTCTTTGCCAACGTGAACTAGCGAAGAGCACCTTTCCACAAGCTGTGAGATCCGACTTAAGAATAGTCAAAAGCTGACCATCTAAGGTCCGGATGCCTGACAAGTAAAAATTTCTATTACATAGATAAACACCCTTAAGAAACACGACTTAACACAGAGAGGACAAAAAGGATGTTAGAAATGTCAAAGATATAAAAAATTTATGGTAAAACACTATGGGACGAAGCTAGAAGTATAGACATAGATGCAAGGTGCAGAACATCAGGGAATGGGTAAGAACTAGAAGAGTAGAATGAAACAGATGTTTCTAAGCCGAATGACAACAAATAGAGTAATTACTATTTAAATGGGAATAAGCCACAATTAAAGGTTAAAGTAAGTTTATTGACGTTTCAATTTCCACTTCGGAAATCGTTCTCAAATTAAAAACATTACAACTACTGGAAACAACAGAAATGAAAGTCTTACGAAAAATAACAAACCAAACTCTAAGAGACAGAGTAAGATGTGAGGAAATACGATCGAGATGTGGTATAGAGGAAATAAACGCGTGGACCAAAAGAAGAAAAGTAAAATGGAATCAACACATCAAAAGAATAACAGAAAATAGAATAGTACGAATAGCAAGAGACAAATCACCAAATGGAAGAAGATCATTGGGACGACCGAGGAAAAGATGGTCAGACAACGTCAATTGAGGCCAAAGCCGGAGTAAAATAGGCATTAAACCTATGTATAAAGTAGGGAGAAGAAGAAAAAGCTATGAATAGTTAGGTATAGTACTACCATCTTTCTAAGAGACATTAATTTTCAGCACAGCTAAATATTCAGCTCAGTTCGAAGTGTGAAATTCCATAAACAAGTAATTTACCTGTTTTATAAAATTATCGCTTGTTTATTTAATAGGAACAAGAGCTACTCTTGTCCAAATGAATATACAAATCAATTATTTAAGAGCTTAATCAAAAGCTGTTTTTTTATAGGAGATTTAATCTGATATTCTCAACATAAATATTCGAGCTTTAAGGGTAAAACTATTTTATTTAAACCACATTAATTATCTGAGAAAAGGTTTAATGAAGGCAGTAAAGAAAAGATACCATATCAGAATGTATTTTTTGACCTTATTCAATTTTCATTTAATTTTTTTTCACAAATGACAATACAAAAGTACACAAATTTTAACACATCCACATTTAGGTATAACATGTTTGATAAACATACGAACACAAACTCTAAATTCCTTGGCAATGGATTATTGTGACCCAATTGCTATAACGTTTCGGCAATCTGCCATTTTTTGCGTGATGTTTTATCCCAAAACATCTAAATCAATAAAAAAACGTCATAAAATAGATAAAAACAGAGACCACATGCAAAACTAAATATTTCAACTGTCGACTGAATTGAAATCCACAGGATGAGTCAAGAGTACGATAAACTGACTACAGGTCGAAACCTAAAATCTGTTATTTAACTAGTTCCAAAAGTATTTACATATATGTTCAGATAAATTTTGAGATTTATTTATTTGTTGAGATAGAATGGGATTAAAATAGAAATTCAAAATTTGTCATAGATCAAAACAGGTTTTTTTTTCGAATTTGGTAACCAATATATTTTTTAAAATAGTTATAGTTTACAAACAAACAAAGGTTACAAACTTTATAGCAACTTTTCTTCCTATTTGATACATCGCTATGTATGCATTCGTTAACCTAGAGGAAGTATTCGATAATACCTTATTTCAAGCCCTACAAAAGATAGAAAGGGGACACACTGAAAATGATGAACAGTTAATGATGAGTACAGAATCATTACAGCTTACACAGAAGATAGGTGAGTGTAGCTGTAGCATAAGGGGTTGCCTGTTGCTCTAGAAGCAATGCTGATCCTCTCTATTTACAAATATTGTGTGATAAGTAAAAACTAATGCCTTAAGACTATAATATACAAAAAAAAATAAACCGGTTGATTTAACAGATCTTATTAAATAAATAGGGTATTTAAGGTAATAAAGGAATTTAAATAAGACTTACGGTTCCTGGACAAAAATCCATTACAAGTTTTAAACCAGAAAACTGACCCTATGGCAGTTGATTTCGACTTGGCTGATCCATAAGGAGCTGCACCAGAAGTACAGGCGGATTTACTTGTATGGTATTCGGCGGGATCCAAGATAAATAAAGGGACAGAAGTGGAACTAAGAAAGCAGAATTTAAGCTTTCCAAAATATCTTGGAAAGATATTTGTCCTAACTATCGTTGAGGTAGAATTACATGCCACAGACAAGACCATCGAGGAGTATGTCAGCAGAGATATCCGTAGGGAAAATAACTATATTCTTTTCGGTAGCTAAGTACCTGTAAAGTCTTTAACTTATATATTAAATCTGGTTTGGGACAACAAACCATCTCTCAAAAAAGAGACAGCACACAAAAAGGTAATCTTGATGTCGATGCCAGACCATAAAGGAATCAGTAAAAATAAGATGCCAAGAAGTTAGAAAAACAGGGAAAAAACTCACTTTCATTGGGATCGGTACAAAAGGTTCTTGTTAAATAACTAAAAATCACATAAAGATAAATTCCGTGCCTAGTAGTACGCCAAGACTGGAACAACAAGGTCAACAAAAAAGACATTAAATTGACAACATGCCTTTTCACCAGATACTGCCCTCTATCACATTAATAATTTGGACAAGCCAGTCACAGCAAGAAGCTGTAGAGGATGTAGAAGCCAGAATTCGAATTAACGGAGAATTTATCAAAAACATCAGATACGCGGATGACACGGTGGTATTTACTGATAGGTATGAAGCCCTCCAGTAGTTAATGAATACAATCACAAAAGTGAGTCAGAGATATGGACTTTCACTGAACATTAAAAAAACAAAATGAATGATGATCTCTAAAAAGGAACAGCAAATTGAAAGAATCAGTGTAAATGGTCAAAAAATAGAGTAAAAAGAGTAAAAACATACAACTACCTTAATTGAAACCACTCCCTAGAAATAAAATGTAGGATAGATAAAGCAAGATCTGCATTTCAAAAAATGACTAAGCTATTCAAATGCCATGATTTATCAGTATCCATAAAAATCAGGTTACTACGATCTTTCCTATACTGTTGTACGGAGTTGAGTCCTGGACTCTTACTTCACTCACAAAAGAACCATAAATCTTTTCACAGCATCAGTATGCAAAATACAGATTGCCATGATATTCGCCAACATCCGAAACGGATAAGCACTACGACAAGCTGCTTAATTTTCGCGATTGGGTTATGCTTACAATTAATGAAATAAGAAATGGGCTTTTTAAAAAGCTGATCACTTCGCAAGTGTGTTAGGTGTGTTTTTGAGATCTTTTTGAGATCAAATAGATTGGGGTTATGTACAAAAGAAATTATTAGGTCGTTGTGCAAAAATATTAAATAGCCTTTATAATCTTAGAGATGGAAAAAAGAACGCGATATCATTCATAAGATTTCGAATAAAAAAGTATTCTCTCTACTACTATAATGATCTCTATTACTCTACTATTTCGATAGTAATTACATACTTTTCAGGTTCTGCCAGAAAATTGTCATAATGAACAAAAAGAAAGTGATTATAGGGAAAATATATATTGATAAGGCGCTACATAATGCAATTCTGCATGTTTTTGGCGATACTTTATCGTTATTTTACTTGTTTGCTATATATTTTTCATTAGGACCTTAAAAATATAGAGAAAGAAATTATTCAACAGACAATATATCAATAGTTTTGGATACACAGACCATATAATCATCATAGAAACTTATAAAAAATTGTGAATGTAGTAATCAAAGTAAGTGATGACAGAGACCTAAAAATAAATACACAGAGACAAAAGGAACGGCAATCACACGTATTATAACCAAAAACACGAACCTCAACTACTCTTTATTAACTTTATATTACCATATTTTTTTCCTGCTGCGTGTGACGTTTCTGCTACGAAGGTTGGTTATCATAAAGACAATTTTAACCTTCAAGTTTACTGTTTTGGAAGTTGAAAGACGCCAGAACTCATGGCTGAAGCTGAAAGATCTGAGGAGATGGTTTGACCGCTAATCCACAGAAATCTTTCGTGTAGCAATTTTCAAAGCTACAATTGCCATTTGAACCGCCAACCTTAGAAAGGAGACGGCGCAATAAAAAGAATAAGTTTGCTGCCCAGTTTTTGCGGGTTAGATTTCTAAACCAAAATATCCTCTTACTTTCAACGGTGTGTTTCTCTCGAATTTTTACTTAAATAAACAATTGTAACAATCGTTATAACCTATAAAGTGTCTCAAATACTGTAGCTTTTGGTTTTAGTTGACAACTAGTTTATTTTTAGTTCATTTTTTTAAGTATTTTCTTATTAGTGATTCCTACATCATACAACAATATCAAGAAAACGTTTTAACTTTCGTAATCTATTAAAAGCTTAGTTTTCAATCATACAAAATTTGTTTTAGACAGTTAAACGCACTTGGAGATTTCTACATCTTTATTCTTATTTCGTGTCATTCATTTGACTGGTTAATATATGTACCTAGATATTTGTAGTTTTGTATTCTTCTATTTGTTCCCCGTCTACACATCTCTCTTCAGTCTTGAATCCCTGAAGGGGGTGTAGTACTCGTCGTGATATCGTGTATGATCCTCCTACATAGACTTCTGTCTCTGGTAAGTTCTATTACATCGTGCATAGGTTCTTTGCAACTTTCTGTGATCTGGTCAATCCATCTTGTTGGAAATCTTTCTCATGGTCTTTAACCTTCTACCTTACCTTGAATGATGAGTCTCTTCATTTTGCCTATGTCTGACCTTATAAAATGTCCAAAAATAATTGAATCATTAGTTCTCTTAGAATTCTTCTTCTTGTCGTGCCTATCCGTTACGGATGTTGGCTACTAGCATGGCAATTCTAATTGTATTGACCGCAGCTCGAAATAGTCCTGAAGTGTTCAAGGAAAACCATTTTCGGTTCTGGAGCCAAGATATTCTTCTTCTTCCTGGTCCTCTCTTTCCGTAGAACTTTCCCTGTAATATAAGTTGCAGCAGGTTATATCTATGATCGTTTCGCATTATATGTCCAAGATATTCTAGCTTGCGCTGTTTCACTGTGGATATAATTTCACATGTTTTATCCATCTGACGTAGAACCTCAATGTTTGTTATTCGGTACACCCAGGAGATCCTCGGTATCCGTCTATAACACCACATCTCAAATGCCTCGAGTTTTCCCATGGATGCCTCGGTTAGTGTCCATCATTCAACCCCATTGAGCACCACTGTAAACACGTAGCATCTCAATAAACGGATTTTCGTTTTTAAGGGTAGGTCGTGGCTCTTAAATATCTTGCTCATTCTGACAAATGCTGACCTGGCTTTTTCAATTCTTTGTTTTATATCAACTGAGTGCTCCCATTGGTCGTTTATGGTGGTTCCTAAATAGTAGTAACGGGGCACTTGGAGTATTTGTTGCTGATCTACCAGTAATTGACTAGGTGGAATATGCTTCTTACAGATGACCATGTACTTTGTTTTCTTGATGTTAAAATCAAGCCCGTATTCTTGACTGATTCTCCACAATTGCGTTACTAGTGTCTGTAAACCTTTTAAACTGTCTGCAAATAGGATGGTGTCGTCTGCATATCTGATGTTATTCAGGCGCTCACCATTTATGAGAATACCCTCTTCGACATGCTCTAAGGCCTGGCTCATGATGTGTTCCGAATAGACGTTAAATAATAGGGGAGAGAGTATGCAGCCCTGTCGTACTCCTCTATTACAACTTCTTCTGTTAGTTGGTCTTTCACCCGAATGGTTGCTGTTTATTGTAGTATATGTTCTTGATTACTCGAAGGTCTTTGTTATCCAGATCAGTTGCCTTTAGTATATCCTCTCTTAGAATATAATTCTTTATTCTAAAGTCGGTTTGTAAAATTCGCAATATTCTTTTTCAGCAGCACATTTCTTATGCGGCTGATTGCCGTGGTGGCCAAGATTCGTATCCATATTTTGGTCATCATACCCATAGCGATCTTGTCTAGATCACATCTATGTTGTACCTCCTCCTGGAGTGTCCTTGTGTTTATGATCAGTGATCCCAGATATAAGTAACAGTTTACAATATGATACCGGTCAGATTAAACCTTTTACTCTTATTTTCAATCAGCCGTATTAGATCAATCAGGTCTTCTTAGCTGTTGGCAAATAAGATTATATTGTCCGCAAAGCGTAGATTGTTTATTTTTCGGCTCCTCATATGTTCTCTGTAGTAATCAAGTAACAGACAAAAAACTCTAGTAATTATAGTGTTGCTAGAGATTCGATATCGGTTTGTCAAAACATGAAGTGGGCTTCTAATAAAGAGAAAAATGACGTAACAAAGTCCCATGACAACGAAATGAACGGACCCAAATATTTTTCTAACGTCACGAAACGCCACTGATTTGTTTATTTCGTATTTAAAAACTTAACTCCAACGCAAAAATATCATCTGTATCTCAAAATATAACCAATAGGATTCCAATAAAATTACTTTTAGTATTTTTACGTCATCAATTGAAATGAAAAAAGCAAAGAAACACTTTATGAATAAAAAACAACTTATCCTGCCAGAAAAATGACGTAAAAGTCTATTATGGTGGATAGTAAAATGTTTCAGTGAAGTAATATCCAACATATCAATATATTAAATGTGGATATAAGAGATAAAATATTTTTGTGAGTATAAGCATCTGCTTAATTATGTTACTTTAATGGAATAATATATTTTTAGTTTAAAAGCATGAAGATCTAGCCAAGATTTGGCGTGTGTGTGACTATATATCATTAAAGCTATTTAAACGCACATGGCAGTGTAGATATATTTTTATTACCTTTTTAAAATTTAAACTATGAAGAGTATAAAAAGAAAAAAGAATTTTAGATATGGACACTGTGTGTGTATATAGAGGAGTTTGGCCCTCGATTTAATCCACTATAGTAAAAGCCATAGTTAGAATGTAGTGTTGGCCTTACGGCGCGCAGTGATGCCGCTCATGTCGGAAAAGTGGTAGGTGTGTGGTAGTTTGGGGATATACTGAGAAATCAGAACCGTACGCGCTTCGTTTCAAAAATCTTTACTCATTAATTTAACTGGGTTAAATAAGAGAATAAACAAAAAAAAAACAATTAATTCTATAAAAAAAATAACTATATACATAAAATATCTAATACCTCGTAAAAACTTATATACAGTGTGTTAATTTTAAAACTTACAGTGGGCTATATCTCACGAACAAAAAGTTGATATCGAAAAATGCTTGAAACCGTTTCTAGGATAGTAAGGGGGAACTAAAATGATATGAAAGAGAACTCACCCTTATCAACCCCCTAGGCCCCACCCACCACAACCAAAAAAGTTTAAATTGCAAACCCCTACTTGTGATACATCATTAAAAAGACTATAAAAAATGCTATCTAATGGTATAAATAATAATAATACAGGGTGAAGCAATAATTGTGAAACTTTAGCTTAAATGGAAAATTTAATGAGCTTTTTGTTGATTCTGTTGATGACCCTGTATGATTATTGTTTAATCATTATACAGGGTGTTAATATCAGCCGGTTTATTATGACTTTTGTATTTGTAATGCTATCTCCAGGAGTATTGTTTTTAATGATAAGTGCCCGTCGGAATCTTTTTTTTTTGGTTAATAAAAACTTAATTTGCCGTTTCTGTAAAACAAGTTGAAAACATCTGTTTTTTGGGTTCTATCAGATTCAATTATTTTTGTTTTATGTATTTGAGAATTTTAAATGTCATTAGTTTTCCTCATTTGTACGATTTTCTTCTGCATGTACCATGTCCTTTCAGAACGTTGGTTACCATCATAGCTATCTTAATCTTATTCACTGCCACCCTAAATAGCTTGCTTGTATCAACACCGTACCAATCTCGCAAGTTCTTCAACCATGAGGTTCTTCTTCGTCCTGGACTGCGTCTGCCTGCTATTTTTCCTTGCATGATATTTTGTAGCAACCTATATTTGGGACCTCTCATTACATATCCGAAATACTCCAGCTTTCTCTGCTTGATGTTTTTTATGATCTCAGTAGTCTTGCTGAGACGTTCTAGTATTGTAGACTTTCAAATCTTCTTCACCCAGGAAACTTTTAAAATTCTTCTATAGCACCACATTTCGAAAGCCTCAAGGTGATTTAGATCGATTTTATTCACACTCCAGGACTCGACACCATAAAGTAAGACCGAAAACACGTAGCAGCGAAGTAGGCGGATCCTCAATGGCAATTTTAGATCTAATTTCGCCGAGACTTTCTGCGTTACAATTTAATTGCCGTCCAAGGTAAACGGTTTTATCAACTTTCTTAAGTTTGGTATTATTTACATATATAGATGGTTTTATATGCTGGTGTTTACTTATTACGAGTATTTTGGTTTTCCGTATGTTCAGATCCAGACCTACCTCCCTACAACTCTCAACGACACTATCAAGTAGTGTTTGCAGATCTTCTTGACTAGAAGACTAGAAGACTAATTTGTACGATCGGTACTGTCATTCAGCTGTAGTTGTCACGATGGTTTACAGAACACCTGAACGCGTGGATATCTTTTTCATATTTGTCTCACAGAACCAGTGTTTTTACGAACAGCTCAAATATTTCATGAAAGGCATCCGGACAAAAATTTAAGTCACGTTTACGTCTGCAGTTTAGTTAAAAAGTTTAGAGAAACGGGATCAGTACAAAAAATGGATGCCGCAAGATTACTGAATGAAGAATTCCAAATTGAGGTCCTTGGAAATTTTGCAAGAGAGCCTACTGTATCAACACGTCAAGTATCTGCAATGACAGGACCTTTACATCCAGTCAGTTAGAAATGTGTTGAAATTACATAAGTTTTACCCATACAAAACATAAATTCTTCAAGAATTAGGCAATGATGATCCAGGCCGACGAATTGAGTTTTGTGAACTCATGACCGAAAGAATTCAGTTGAACCGAGAATGTTAAAAATTATTTGTTTCACTGATGAATGTATTGTTCTGAAGCTATTTTCTTGTGGCATTTTAAATTAATTACTATTTAACTGGGAATAAGCCACAATTAAAGGTTAAAATACGTTTATTGACGTTTCAATTTCCACTTCGGAAATCGTTCTCAAAATACAAACATTAGTAAATTAAACAAATTTTGTTTTTGTTACTTAGTGAAAAATTCTTCTAATAATTTAATTTTATCTGACTCATCTATATTGACAATTCAGACATACATTATACATTTTAAAGTAGACGACTTTAAAATGATATTGCCAAATTTTTCACTAAGTAACAAAAACAAAATTTGTTTAATTTACTAATGTTTGTATTTTGAGAACGATTTCCGAAGTGGAAATTGAAACGTCAATAAACGTATTTTAACCTTTAATTGTGGCTTATTCCCAGTTAAATAGTAATTGATGAATGTACATTTATGCTGAATGGTAATGTAAATATACAAAACTTTCGGTATTGGAGTGATGAGAACCCGAATCAAGTCAGAGAAAGTCACACTCAATATCCTGAAAAACTGAATGTTTCGGCAGGCATATTAGGCCATGCTATAATTGGCCCCTTGTTCATACCAGGAAATTTAAGTGGCGATATTTATCTCGATATGCTAAAAAACACCATCGAACCTTTAGTTGTGCATAAATTAGAGAACCAAAGAGACGATCAAGGCAACCTAGCTCTAGACGAAAATTTGCTGCACTTCCAACAAAATGGAGCACCTTCTCACTATGCAGCTCCAGTTAGGCACTGTTTGAATATTAATTATCAGATCAAATGGATTGGAAGGAGAGATCCTATTGTGTGGCCACCGAGGTCACCAGACTTACTGCCACCTGACTTTTTCTATGGGCTTATCTCAAGTCAGTTGTTTATATAACTCAACCTGCGTCACTTGGGGAATTGCGAAAAAGAATTACGCAATTCCTAGAACAGCATTTGCCAATGTTCGTGCAGAATTTAAAAATAGGCTGTATTATTGTTTACAAAACAACGAAACCCACTTTGAACATTTACTTAATGGACATTTTTAACAAATTTGTAGTTCAACAAAAACCAAACATTAGTTTGTATTTTGAGAACGATTTCCGAAGTGGAAATTGAAACGTAAATAAACGTACTTTAACCTTTAATTGTGGCTTATTCCCATTTAAATAGTAATTACTTTAAAATGCCACAAGAAAATAGCTTCAGAACAATATTCGTAAAGGGTATAAACAAAATAGTTTTCAAGTCTTGTGCAGTGTGAAACTATCTTTGAGCCCAAACGACGCAATCTAAAAAATTGATCAATATTTCAAAACCTAATAATACGTAGTTACAAAAAATTTTTTCTATAAATATTCTATTTAATTTTTTATCAAAAATCGTTAAATATATTTAGATTATCCTATAAACAATCAAGTAATACCAGTCAAAATAAAAATGCACCAGTTTACATCTAGTCTTGGAATCCATCCAGAAATTATCCGATCACAAGGCGGCAATAAAAACAATCCCCTACATTTTTTACGTTGAAGGTGACCCTCACTTCTAAATTAGAATTATTATATGTATCAGTTCCGTGTTAAGTAACAGCAAGTCATGTTAATAACTAATTAGGAGTTCGAATGAACATGATTAATTTTCTACACTGCGGTCCATTATTTTATACAATTACATACTATTTGTTACAATTTCGTAGAAAAGAATGTAATGAAACTAAAAATTATGAAAATATACATAATACCTCTCTAATACCTATGTAAGAAACTAAAAAAAGATGGTGGGACCACTTACCCACGATATGGCTATGGTGCCACCCTCACTGGAGACGGACTCGTTGGGGCATTGGTTCTGCCAGAACAGAATAAACTTCCTCTCAAAAGTTGGCAATTCCCTTTATGCACCTACTCTACCCAAACAATAGCGTATTGGGTCGTCAACGTCCGGGATCCCTGGTCTTTACCATCTGAGGAGGGAATTTTCGTTATCCATTTGTGTTGACACTGATACCTTGATGGGTAAGGGGTCCAGGTTTTATTGGGTTCTCTGGACTTCGAATCCCACCCACTGTGCAGATGTGTCTTGTCATCGCGGGACGCGTGCAGCATATCTGTGCCTAGGCCAGAAGATCGCGTAGTATTCAGGGAAAGGCAATCCTAGTAATGATGCCGCCTTCCCATGCTCGCCAACCAGCGATTCCGTAAACGATGGGTTTAGGCGCTAGTGTAACCGGCAAGGGGCGAAATGGCGGTTGTGCTAGCAAACTGAAAGTACTGGAGTTGACCGCTACGATTCGTAAAATGGGACATTCAAACTTTTTTTTAAAGTCCATCGTTTATAGCCCATCATACTTGTTAGAACCTTATGGATGGTCTTCAATAAAGAACTACTTTGAATTTTCAGAATTGGAAAAAATTAGGAGATATATTCCAAATGAATTTTGTTTTAAACTTAAAACATGAAACCTGCAAAAAACGTTTATCCAAGAAACAGCATCAAAACTATCAGTGACAAAAAAGCAAATGGGGAAAACAGGGAATTTGAGGAGTAAGAATCTAATGAGTAGAATTGAAGTTCCTCACATAATTACAGAAATAAGAATTACAAAAAAAATTGTGATTTATGGTATACAGCCAAATAGAGGGATTTTTATTTTCCTTGTGGATATTAAACAAAAAGAATCTGATAGTAATTAATACAAAGGCGAAAGGAGAATTATTACAAGTAATTCCAGTCCAAAAATGAACTAAAAAGACTTAATTATGAATATAATCACGATTAGGACCATTTTATTCCATTTTTAAACCGTTTATTAACGTCTACAGAATTCAAAGACGAAAAAAATTAACGCCTTCAAAAAATGGTGATGTCACCAAAATATTTAATTACAGTATGTTTAACATATATATATATATATATATATATATATATATATATATATATATATATATATATATATATATATATATATATATATATATATATATATATATTAGAAATGATTATTTCGACGAAAAAATAATTTATAAATAAGTTCGAATTATCGGGTAAAGTGGTCTGTAATGAAAATCTTTCGTTTTTCTAAATTACTCAATATTTCGCCATTTATTTAACAGCTTCTTAATATGTTACAATATATGTTACTTAACTGTCCAGTGTCCGTTTTATAATTTAAAGTGTTTTTATTTTTGTTAATGTAATACATCTCAAGAAATAATCTACTTTTGTAGTTATCAGTCTGTGCCAAAATGTGAGCTTTGTTATAGTCTAGCATATGACCAGTGTTTTCATAGTGCTCAACCACTGCACAAGTATTTTTTCTCAAGCGGCAATCACTTTTATGTTGTGTGATGCGTTGTTTTAGCCATTGTGATGTTTGACCAATATAGCTATTTTGACATCCTAAACACGGTATTTCATAAACGACATTACTTTTATATAAGGTTGGTACTGGGTCTGTGATTTTTGAAAATATTTGTTTGCTGTTCATGGTATTATATGTAGCTATACTAATATTAGGAACATTTTTGAATATGGATATGACAGAATGAGTTAGACCATTAATAAAGGGAAGTTTTTTATATTTGATTGATTTGTTGTTAGAATCATGGACGGGACCGTCATAGAAATTAGTGCTGTAAATCAGTTTTTTTTAAATTTGTTTAGGATATCCGTTGTTACGAAAAATTTTGTATATTATGTCCAGATTGTTTGTAAAAAGTTTTCATCAACAATGGACATTATCTAAAATTCATAAATTTGACATTCCTCTCAGGCCTATTGTAAGTTCTGTAAAATCTACTACCTATAACATTTCTAAATTCCTTGCTGATACATTAACTGATGCCTTTGAATATCACAATAATTATAATTCTAAGGACACATTTACCTTTGTCAATGCTGTTAGGGGAATGCAGTTACCAAATGATTATGTTTTAATTTCTTTAGATGTGGTGTCGCTATTTACAAACATTCCACTAAATATGGTCACGGACATTATAGAATCAAATTGGAACCTTATAAAAGACTACACGACATTATCAAAAGACAATTTTCTACAAATTCTTAGGTTCATTTTTAACAACACTTACTTTAGTTTCAATGGTAAATTTTATTCTCAAATTTTTGGAACACCGATGGGTTCTCCGATTAGTCCAATCCTTGCAACTATTGTCACTGATCATCTCTTAGATAATGTGATTACACAATTACCTTTTGAATTACCGTTTATATATAAATATGTCGATGACATCATATGTGCAGTTCCATCTTATCACATCAATACCACACTAAACATTTTTAATTCATTTAATAAACATCTTCAGTTTACAATTGAAACTGAGACAGATTTTAGTATACCATTTTTAGACACAAAAGTAATAAGAACAAATGACAATATTTTGACATTGGATTGGTACCAAAAGCCGACAGCATCAGGCAGGTATATAAATTACTATTCAAACCATACCACCCGTCAAAAATATAATACCGTACTAGGTATGAAAAACAGGATAATGTCCATTGTTGATGAAAACTTTTTACAAAAAAATCTGGACATAATATACAAAATTTTTCGTAACAACGGATATCCTAAACAAATTTTAAAAAAACTGATTTACAGCACTAATTTCTATGACGGTCCCGTCCATGATTCTAACAACAAATCGATCAAATATAAAAAACTTCCCTTTATTAATGGTCTAACTCATTCTGTCATATCCATATTCAAAAATGTTCCTAATATTAGTATAGCTAAATATAATACCATGAACAGCAAACAACTATTTTCAAAAATCAAAGGCCCAGTACCAACCTTATATAAAAGTAATGTCGTTTATGAAATACCGTGTTTAGGATGTCAAAATAGCTATATTGGTCAAACATCACAATGGCTAAAACAACGCATCAAACAACATAAAAGTGATTGCCGCTTGAGAAAAAATACTTGTGCAGTGGTTGAGCACTATGAAAACACTGGTCATATGCTAGACTATAACAAAGCTCACATTTTGGCACAGACTGAAAACTACAAAAGTAGATTATTTCTTGAGATGTATTACATTAACAAAAATAAAAACACTTTAAATTATAAAACGGACACTGGACAGTTAAGTAACATATATTGTAACATATTGAACAAAATTTATAAACATTCAAAATAGCCAACATTCATCTTAATAACAACTAACCTTAATAATTCA
The DNA here is from genome assembly GCF_040954645.1 of Diabrotica undecimpunctata. NCBI lineage: Eukaryota > Metazoa > Arthropoda > Insecta > Coleoptera > Chrysomelidae > Diabrotica > Diabrotica undecimpunctata. The sequence goes on along the minus strand of NC_092807.1, from coordinate 30,705,024 downwards.
TCAAAGAAATATTATTCTTCTAACTTTTCTTTTATTATTTTTATTTTTACATTTGAAATAATTTTAATTTTTTATCGTATAGACTTAAACAATTTAATCTTGACATTCAATATTTCAAATACTTCAATGTCATTTTTTATTTGCGAAATCTTTTAAATTCTGTAAGTGTTTTAAAATGTATTTGTACGCCATTTTTTGTAATGTTCAAATTGTTTTAGTTTACTCCTGAAGAAGCTGTTAAATAAATGGCGAAATATTGAGTAATTTAAAAAAACGAAAGATTTTCATTACAGACCACTTTACCCGATAATTCGAACTTATTATATATATATATATATATATATATATATATATATATATATATATATATATATATATATATATATATATATATATATATATATGGGATATCTATGATATTCTGATACATATTTAGATATTTTGAACAAATAATAGGAATTTAACATAACTTTTTATTTATATTAGGTAGTTTATTTCTCCACAAATGTTAAAAGGAAAGTGAAGCAATAGAATATGGTTAACATTATTAAAAATTGAACAAATTTTTATCCTATTATTAAAATTCTTATAATCAAAATATTATTAAAAACAGAAACAATCTGCAACAAATTTTACACCATTAACAACGGAATCTTTAAGGGAGGGAGGTATCTTTCGTGGTAAAAAGAATAAGGATCCTTTGATCTTGTGGTTATTTTCAAACTCTTGATTAGGACCTGACCAGCTTTGGAGCATATCTTGACAGATCTCAAACAGTTTCGAACAATTAGTGAATAGCTCCCGCTCTAAACCGTTCGAGATCTGAATAAAACTTCCCAAAATTTTACCACGCCTACATGGTCCAGTATCTACTGGTTAGAAAGATACAATATAGTTATCTTAGATAGAGAACATGACACACATTTATATCAAATATATTAATTACTGAGTATTAAAAAAAGACAAAAAAAAATTGAAATAAATCGCTAGTAGGATATTTGACCATGGACGCTCCTAGAAAGAGATGTGATAACCTAACCAAAGAGAAGGCAAGTATATAAAGTTAAAACAGATTGCTCTAATTTAGGAATTCAAAGTCAGAACTGCAAGTAATGATATTATTACAGGTTTATTTGTTATATGATAAAATTTGTTCTAGAAGAAAGCATTTCACAATCCGTTTGGCCATCTGACTTTTACCACAGAATTCTTCAACTGTTTTTAGGAGTTTAGAAATTCTACTTTTCTTAACAAATATCTAAGGTGAACAGAAAGAAATTTTCTCAATGTTTCATTTTTATATCGACCTTCTTGCGCTCATTCAAACAACAGACTCTTTTGCTGAATACTGGATGTATATTTTACTACCTTTTCAAAACAAAGATTTAATGATGCTACATTAAAAATATCTATAACATTCATTGATAATTGTATTACTATGTAGACAATGATTGGGAAATAAATATACAAACACTAACTTCCTGAGGTTGTTAATAAACCACATTATTTCTCGGCGCTTGTTAGTTGACTTTTTTTATGCAACTTAATGTATTATGTATAAGCTCCGCAATAATAATAAAAATTTCTAAGACTAGTATAAAAATGTAATCGAGAACATGTATGTAGGTGTACTTGGGTCGATGTAACTTAGAAAGTATGTTATTAATATTTTTTAATGTGTATTTAACATTATAATATAGCATAATTTTCATTCACTATCTTGAAAATGTAAAACTATTAATAGTTAATATTATTGTGGATTATTAGACAAATTGAAGCAGGAACTATGTGAGAAATGGCGCCATATTTGAAGAAAAAAGTGCTGTTTCTCCAAGGTAATGCTTTGGTCCCGGAAAAATTTGTTGAAATGTGCTTTGAAGTACTTTCTAATCCGGCTTATTCTCCTGATTTGGCCCTCTTCGATTATTATCGATATTAAATGAAAAATTCAGCTCGAAGGAAGAGATAATTGACACAGACGGCTACTTTGCAAAACTGTATTATGCGGACGGCATAAAGAAGTTGGAAAATAGCTGGAATAGTTGTATTGAGCTAAAAGGATATTATATCAAATCATTCTAATGAAGATCAGTAACAATTCTGTCAATTTTTTTGTTTTGGGTCTTTCTCAACAAATCGTTCTAGCTCAAACCTGTTAAATTCCTAAGGCTATAAAACAGCAGCACTACCTTCGTCCTGGTCCACGTTTGCCCTCAATCTTAAACTCGATTACGAACTGTAGAAAATCGTGTCTGAGTTTATAACATGTTCCAAATTTGCGAATTTCCGCTTTTTTATGGTTTCAGTGAGCTCACGTTTTTGGCTTATTCTTAGGAGAACTCCCAAGTGGGTTTTCTGGGAAGTCCAAGGTATTCGTATTATTCATCTATATAACCAGGTTTGTTTGAAGTCTGTTCAAACTGGCAACTTTTAGCGTCCAGGCTTCAACTCCATATAACAGTAGCACATATTACATGTAGCACTTCACAAAATTGTATCTTAATTGCAGATCGACCTATCTCATAAGAGACTTCGCATTTTAAAAAAGTTTACCCTGTCCAATATATAAAATTTATATTTTTTTGTACATCAAATTCCGATCTGATCTGATTTCTTATAATGTTCTCAGGTAAGAAGGCAGGAGATTTCCATGTGTATATTCGACGGTTGGGGAGCTTTAAGTGTTTATTATTGAACAGCAGTTTATATTCTTGGCAGAAGCATCTGGACTGGGCATAAGTCTATTGCCTTATGCAGAAGTTCGTAGATCTTCTCGCTAATTAATTTATCTTTATCTGCTGTTGGCGCGTGTATCTGTAGTATGTTAATATCCATCGGTATTGCTCGAATTTGTAAAACGTCATTCTATCTGAATATATAGTCCGTCTAGAAAGTATTCGGAATTTTATATTTTTCCTAATTTTAACAGATTTCCTTTTTGTAACATTTTAAGACAAAAGTAGTGCATCAAGTAGGTTGTGCCGATAGTAGGTTATGAACAAAATCGCTTGACAACACCATCTGTCAAATATTGTTGTTTGTAAACAGATTTAAGATTTGTGAAATATTGTCGCAAGTAGAAAAAAGAAAAGTGGTGGAAAGTATAGAAAGTATGTCCGAAACGTTAAAAAATTAGTACAATTGACTGAACTCGGAAAAAGTGCAGTGTATGAGACAACAAAGAGAATAAAAATGGCATAGATATGAGACATAGACCAGTTTCAGGTAGACCGCGTAAGATTCGCGGAAACAATTTAAATGCTTTAGTGGCTTTAGGTCGACCTAACCGCGCCTAGGGTTTCGATTTCGAATAGATTTGGAAATCAACGAAGAATAAAAGTGTGCCCAGAAACTGTCCGCATGTCACTGAAAAAGCAAGGCTACATATCAAGGAATCCAAAAAAAATCCCTACAAAGACACCTCTGCAAAGGCAACGAAGAATAGATTTTTGTCAACGTTTTCGAGAAGATAATATTTGTCTTTATATCTGATGAAAGTTGTTTTCAGCTTGGTGCAAATCATCTAAAAATCCTATCAAGAGAAATTGTTACCGTTTTCAAATTTTCCACTAAAATAATGGTTTAGGGAGCAATATCTCAGCGTGGTGCTACACCTATCTGTATAGTTAATGGTACTGTTGATAGTGCGATATATTGTGACATCCTAAATGGTTTTTTTCTTGAAACGGCTCATGTTTTATATCCAGAGGGGTGGCGTTTTCAGCAAGATAATGCAAGATGCCATACTTCTGCTTATACTCAAGCTTGGATGCAAGAACACGAATTGGCAACAATTCCGTGGCCAGCAGCATCTCCAGATCTTAGTCCCATTAAAAACATATGTGCACTGATGAAGATTGAAGTGGAACGAGCAGCGCCACGAGATAAAGAAGGTTTGATTCGGTCAGGTTTACAGGCCTTGACCTCCATTGGAACTTGGAACACCATTACCGAAAATTATGACCTTGACCTCGTTTCGGGTGTACCTAGACGTTTAGTTAAGCGTTTAGATTTAAATGGAGGTTGTTAGGTAAATTAGATGAATTATTTGTTGAAATTTTATATTTCAAGTGATAAAAATAAATATCGTAAAATTATAATTCTGCTTTTTTTTCCGGATACTTTCTAGACGGACTATAGAATGAAAAATTTCACTTCCAAATTAATATGTTGGGCAATTATTGTTGTGTGCCGTTTTTGTGATGTGTTGTGTTGTTTCCAGCGTAATAATTTTTATATCCACGTATATCGCATTGTTCCAGCTCATAGCTTAGGATCGCATAGCTCAGGCGGTAGAATGTCTGACTTGTACGCAGAAGGCCGGGGATCGAATCCCAGCGCCGCGCCGCTTAGAGCATCTAGATATTTCTTAAATACCTATAGGCTCCAGATCGACTCTTTCTTACAATGTTATGGGATTTTCCGCTCTCGTACATACGAGATTTTATATTCCAAGCTCCGAATGGCACTTATATTCGAAGTTCCGATCCTTGGATGTTGAGGACTTGTTTCCTTTCTTAGGCCGTATTTGTTTGATTTAAAATAAATAAATAAAATCTTATAGTCTATCTACTGTATATAATTACTATAAGTAATACAGTGTTTCTTATAATGAATTATATACAAATAAAGGTATTAATTAACTAGTTTGTAAGCAGTTCTCAATATGAGATGTGAATATTGCATGTCAGTTCTTAGAATGTTGCAGAACGAGTGATAAAAAGCGTGTTTTAATAACAGTAATTTTATTTTGCAGTGCAGTTGCCGTTCTGGTTTTAACAAATTTTTAAACAAACAACTACCTGTAAGTTAAATTATCAAGTGTATACAATAAAATGTGTAAAGGTAATTGACTTAAGCATTATATACTCTACATCAATAGATACTTTTTCAGTTTTACAACTGTAATTGATAAGATTAGTAAGTGTGACATTAAAAATTAACCGCCGTAGATTACAGATAAAAGATAAATCATATTTAAGGAATCGTCTATAAGTGACTACATAAAACACAAAGACTAAGATGGATAGGATGCCCAAAATGACCCTAATGAGAGAACTAATCACCAAAAGTAAGTAAAAACCAACGAAAATATAACAAGAGGATCTAAGTGACATTAATGTCACGGAATGGAAAAATAGCGCTGGATAGAGTGAAATGGAAGTAACTAGCCATAAAAATGTCACATGGGAATAATTGTTTTTAATATAACTGATAAATTCACAATAAGAATAAAAATGTATTCTATAAGTTAATGTGATTAATTTAGGTGCTGTCCCTTGATTCTGGCGTAATGTGGTCGCCTCCAGTGAGAGAATCACGTGTCCATGTCACTGGTCTGTTGGCCAAAAACGTCTGATAACTTGATGTTGAGGTTTTCCGGAAATTAATGGATTGGAGTGTGTGTTCACTTTTTGAATGTATTGTGATTTCTTTTGCTGGATTACTGCTTTTACTGTTAAGATGTTGAGATCCTCATAGATTATTTGGTTGGTTACATACCAGGGTGTATCAACAACTGCTCTTAAAATTTTTGATTGACATCTTTTCTTTGTAGCAGTATTGGGTTTACTTTGTAGCAATTGATTTCTTTTTGTCTTAGTTGTATTTTTTCTTTTTTTGCTAATGTGTTCCTTCCAACATAGGGTTTGGTCCAGATGTAGCCCAAGGTATTTGGTTGTTTTAGTCCTGGGTATTTCTTCAATGTTGATATACCTATGTGGTTTGACTTGCTTTCATTTATTTTTATTTTCTATTGTTCCATCTAGTTTTCAGCTTATACTTTAGTAGTAGTAGTCTTGGAGTTGGTGTGTAGCTATGTTGATGTGTTTATGACTTGTGAGTGTTACTGTGTCATCTGCAAATGTACCAATTGTCACGTTATTTGAAGTTGGTAGATCAGACGTATATAATAAATATAATAAGGTCCCAGGACGCTGCCTTGTGGAATTCCCGCCTTAATGAGATGCATTTTGGATATTTCTCTATTTACTTTTGTTCTGAACTGTCGGTTTTCCAGGTATGATGTAAGTATTCGAAATAATGGTGGTAATATTTGTTTAATTTTATAAAGAAGTCATTTATGTAAAACCTTATCAAAAACTTGACTAACATCTAGTGATACCATTGGGCAATATTCTTTTTCATTTAATGTGGAGTTGATTTTATGAGTTATTTGGTGGCATTGTTGGATACTTAAGTGTTCTCTTCGAAATTTAAACTGATAATTTGGTATCCAGTCTGCGCCTGTAAACTCTGGGTCTATTCTTTTATCAAAAGTTTTTCTAGTAATTTGGTGATTGTTGATAACAGACTGATAGGTCGATAAGATAAGACATCACTGGGATCCTTTTCTGGTTTTGAAAATAGAAGTATTTCTGTAATTTTTAGATTGTTAGGCCAATAATTACACCTTAATATTGCGTTAAATATATATGTAAAGATTACTATACCATTAGATGAATTCCTGGTGACTTTTTTATGTTTAGTATCAAGATTTCTTTTAAGTTTTTTTAAATTGTTGTTAGTTTTATTGGCTTCACTGATGATTGTTCTGAAGTTAAATTATTGTGTGGTTGGAATACTGTTTCTAAATGTTCAGCAAATAATTCTGACCTTTTTATGTCTGTGGTCTTTCGTACTGGTGTCGATGTTGTTTTAGGTTTTAAGGATGATTTGATTGCTTGTATTAAATGGTCGTATCTACTAAGTTGTGTTACGTATTTTTTGACAGATTCCTCTCTTGTAATTTATAGTTGGGTTTTTGAATTTATTCTTCTTCTTAAGGTGCCATGCATTTCTGCGTAGGCGTCCACCGTACATCGTCTTGTCAGGTGAGATGTTAAATATTCTGGATTAAATAATTCTGTTTTTAGCAGCATTGCGAAGCATTTCATAGCTGTGGATTCATGTCCATTGTCGAATATTGCGCAGCCATGACATTTTTTTACGTCCGAGACCTCTCCTACCCTCTATTTTCCCTTCGAGTATCAGTTGCTGAAAAGTGTATCGTTCTCCTTGTATAATGTGCCCCAAGTATGCAGTCTTCTTATTTTTTACATAATTAAAAAGTTCCCTATCCTGTAAGCCCGCTCTTCTGAGTACTTCCTCATTTCTGACCCTGTCCGTCCATGATATTCTGAGCATTCGACGCAGGCACCACATTTCGAACACATCAAGTTTGTTAATGGAACTGGCCTTTAACGTCCATGCTTCCATTCCATACAGAAGAACAGGCCACACGTAACACTTAAGCATCTTGTATCGGAGGTTGAAGTCCAATTTGCGATCAGTCAGAAACTTACGAAGCCTCAAAAAAGCATTTCTGGCTTGTTCAACTCTGCTCTTTATTTCATTCTCGGGGTCCCAACCCTCATTCAGCAAACATCCCAAGTATTTGAATTGCCTGACTTGTTCGATTTCTTCTCCAGAGACATATATCTTTGCGTTGGGGTAATCATTTCTACTTATAATCATTGATTTTGTCTTCTTGATATTTATTTTCAAACCCCGAGCTTCACTTGCAAGAGTTAGATCATTCAAAAGGCATTGAAGATCTTCGATGTTATCTGCCACTATGGCTGTATCATCGGCATACCTGATGTTATTAATAAATATGCCGTTAACTTTAATACCCTTATTAGAGTCTTCCACTGCTTCTGCGAAGGCTTTTTCTACGTATAAATTGAACAGCATTGGAGACAGTATACAACCTTGCCTTACTCCTTTTTTAATGGAGAAATCTTCTGTTTCGTTGGAATTTTGAAGACGTACTGTTGCTGTCTGATTCCAATACAGATTGGCAATGATTCTTATATCCTTTGCATCCAATCCCAACTCTTGTAGGTATTTTATCATCAATTCATGTTTTACATTATCGAATTTATTAGTTAGTTTATTTATTTACAAAGCTCAACAGGCTCCTGATGCCTAGGGCTAAAATGCAATTAATACAATTATTATAATACTTATATATTGCTAAACTTGCATCAACTGGGTTGGCTTCTTGTTCAATCATGCTTCTTTTGTACTAAATTGGCTTACTATTCTCCTCCAATCATTCCTTTTTGTTGGCCTTTCTTCCCAACCATCAATTCCGTCTTTTCTGAGATCTTCCTGTACACTATCAAACCATCTTTGCGGGGATCGTCCTTTCCTTCGTTTCGTGATTGGGCACCTTTTTAGAATCATCTTTGCCATCCTCTTTCTTTCCATGCCCATCACATGCCCCACACATCTCACTCTTTGTGCTTTTATGAAACGAATGATGCCTGATTCGTTATAAAGTTCCTCTAGCTCACTGTTTGTTCGTCGCACCCAACCTTCCACTATGTTTTTACCTCTTTATATAGCTCTGAGTATTTTCCTTTCCCATTTTTCCAATTTCTCCGTATTTGCTTTTATCATTGTATATATTTCACTACCATTCGTCACTGTGGGCCTTATTACTGTTTTGTATAACCTTAACTTTTTTTTCTCGATACATATTTGGATTTCATCAGTGGTTTTAGGCTTCTCATTTTTTATTTCCCTTTGCTAATCTGGCATTCAGTTCTTCTATATTCTTCCTGACCTTTCTCTTCTATAATAGCCCCCAGATAAGTAAAATGTACCACTCTTTCGAAATTATATCCCCTTGTTTCATTAGATATGAAAGTAAACTGTCTCTCCTCTTTTTGTTTAATATTTCCGAGTATCATGTACGTTGACTTTTCCTGATTTATTTCTAGGTCAAAATATTAGGCCTCCTTTTCTAATTTTTTTATAACATTTTGTAATGCTTTTCTAGTTTTTGTTAGAATAGTAAGATCATCAGCGAAGGCCAAACATTGATATTCATTGTTGAAGATGGATTATTGTTTCCAATAAAAAATTAAAAAGCACCGTGGATAACGGATCTCCTTGTCTAAGACCTCTATTGACTTCAAACTCATCCGATGAAAATTCTCTTTATACTACATGATTTCGTGTGCTATTCAGAGTCATTCTTACTAACCCAACCAGTTTTGCGGGTATGCCCAAGCAGCTCAGAGCAACATATATTTTATTCCTTCTTATCCTATCATACGCTTGTTTAAAATCTATGAACAACATAAAGGGTTACCTTATATTCATAGCAGGTAGTCTGGATTTCTATTAGTGTAAAAGTCTGATCTGTCACTGATCTGTTAATTCTAAAACCGGCCTGATACTCACCTAGTTTATCATCAGCTAATCTGTTGAGTCTCTTTCTTAGCATCCTGGCTAATATATTGCAATAAGTATCCAGCAGAGCAACACATCTGTAATTTTCAAATGCCAATCTATCCCCCTATTTGTACATGGGGCATAATAGAGCTTTGGTCCAATCTTTGGGTATATTTTTGAGTATATTTTCCTCTTCCAATATACTTTTGATAAGACTGTACATCCTTTTTTGCAGTTCTTCACTAGTCAATTCTATTATGCCATCATCCTGTATAAGGCAATTTTCATCCTTATCATCTCTTTGTCCATTCAGTAGTTCACTAAAATGCCTCTACCATATACCGATCACTGATTTTTTTTCACTCGTGAGTGTTCCATCTTCTTTTTTTATGTATAAATTTTCGACTGAATCTTCTCTTGCAATTTTTAGTTGTGTTTTTAATTTATTACTTCTTATATCTTCACTTGCTCTTTTTTTGGCAATGAGCTTTTAATTTCTACTGGAATATTTGTTCTATCCCCTACTTTATTTTAATCTGCATCGTTTGGTGTTGCTTCTTTAGCAGCGTTTTGCAATAATGTCATAAGGTTATCTTAAGCTGCTTCTATTTCTGGAGTGCTTTTTAGTCTTACGATTAATTAAATTTTGTATCCACTATTTTTCGGTAAAGCTTCCAGCTGTTCTAGGTCCAAGCAATTTATTTGGAGTAGGTTGTTTGATAATTACGCAGGTGCTAATTGTTGCAATAATTGGTGAATGATCTGACGATGGGAATAATGTAAAAAAATATGTACTATGTATATATGATTTGGATATGTATGAAAAGAACATGTGCTCCCCCACCCTAAACTAATCACAGCAGCTCTGGAATATGCGTTTAAGGAAGTAGATTGGGCTAAAAAGGGAATACTATAAAAAGAGAATAAAATACTGACGGTGAATAATTAAGTCACTTGTGTTTTACAGATGATATTATTATTTTAGCTGAAAGTTTAAATGAAGCTTACAGAATGATGTAAGATCGAAAACAGGTAATAGAACAAGTAGGCCTGAACATAAATTGTCAAAAAACAAAATGCATCACCAATTTGACGGTCGTATCAAACACGTACGTTTGACGAAAAACAGGTACTTTATATCATTGAAAGAGCACCTATCTTGCAAACAGATCCTCTCGAATAGCTATTGAATCAAGTGTAGCAATATTTTCTTACGATAATACTCTCGAAGAAGCCACAAAACTATCTTAACCTAGTCAGTACTGGCATAATAGAATAAATAGATGTAAACAAAAAAATGATAGTATGTAATAATGAAAGAAATTTAGGTTTTTTTAAACTGCTAAGGTTTTTTAACACGTTGACAATTGGGAATAATTTTAAGCCACATTTAGCTCAAAGCTAGTGCCTCGTAGCTCAATAAAAACGAAGTTTAAGCAAAAACTGGAAATTAAGATGAAAGGCACATGAAATCAACAAAAATAGCCAGAAAAAATGACTAAATAATAAAAATAAGATAGGAATGTAATCTATTACGCTTTGTATATATTGACACCTTGTATTTAGTAGTATTTTTAAGGTGTGTCCTGGAATTACTTTAAGAATATCTCATTTGATTACTTAAAGACGAGAGTCCCCATAGGCCAAATGATGACAGCGTGTGATCGCTCTTTATTAATAATAAACACTCTATCATAGCAATCACGACAGCAAAACTCTCTCATTAATAATTTTATTATAACTAATGAGGAAAATCAGGAAGAAACTTAGGTTACATAGTATTTTTTTTTTTTTCAATATCGGTCTTAAATTTATTTGATGAAAACTTTAGCTCAGTAAATGTTAGAATAAAATGGATATCCATTAAAAATTATTTTTTATCTTTTTTTGTTGTGTAGATTTGATATTTAGATGGTACCAGGTTGAAAACCCGTCAGATATCTTGGTATTAACAATTTAATTGTTTGAATAATTTTTAATTCTAAACTATTAGAGATATTTAATTTTACAAATATGAAAATTGTTACTTTTGAAAAAATAAACAAAATGTCAGTTGGTAAACTTTGATCCTGTTAGTACAATTGGATATCAAATTTCGTGAAAAACAATTGCAAAATAGGCATTTGATAAGGATTAACTTTCAAAACCCCCCTATTTTAGAGAATTTTTAATTCTGAAACTGTATTTTTTTATATTTTAAGGATTTTCTGGGTGAATTTTGAAAGTTCTATGTGGCTCTTAAAGACCGGAAAAAAATTATTGAAAAAACATTTATTTTTGACCCGTTTATTTAATTAAAAATAATTAATAATTATTTTTTTTTAATTTGCAATCAATTTTGTTTTATAGGAAATTTAATTGTAATTTTTGTTCTATCAATTTTTTTTTAAATGTACAACTGTCGAGATATAGTAATGAAAAGGAGAAAAAACATTTAATTTTTCTCATTTTTTCACAAATTGTTTAATAAAAAATTTAGCCCACCTTTTGAAGTTTACACATAATTAAATTATCATTTCTAATAATATTTCAAAGCGATTAAAGTAAAAAACTATATAACTACAACTAAAAACTATATATAGGATTCACCCAAGTGAGGATGTTTTAGAACAGATACCGCCTGGACTAATATGAAATTTTTAATAACGCGCTCTGAGGCGCCCGGTCAGCCTGCAGCGAATGCGGGTCTGCGTAAACCGCGCACGTAAGTCAATTTATCTCGGCAAAAATTTATAACAGAAACATTTAGAAAAATGAATAAATGCATAGTCCATAGACTGCTCCTGTAAAAAAATGTTTCTGAATAGTTTTTTTTTGCAAAGAAATGTCCCCTTTCAACAAATCTGAAGTGTGCTTTGTGAAATTTTTTGGCAGAAGTTATTTGTTTTTTAAACAATTTCCAAAAATCACCTTTTTTGCATCGAAAATAAACTAATAAGGTCTCTTATCATTTTTCTCTAAGTTGGCAGTTTCCGAGCTATTTGAAATCTGAAAATTACAAAATTCTAGTCTGAAAAATGCGAAAATAAGCATTTTCGATGCTTGAAAACTATGCAAATTAATATTTTTGGGGTTACCAAGGACCTAAATTGAAGTTTAAACATGAATTTGAAGATTCTTAAGAGCAATCGTTGTTTATTTCAATTTAAACCGTTGTTTTTTAATTGTTAATTATGCGCGTCCACTCGATGTTTAAGCCGCAGCTGCGACGGCGCGCCGCAATATATGATGCATCTCTGTCGCACGTATACATATAGTATTTTTCATATAAAAATGCGTGCACTACATTCAAGATTTACGACTTCAGAACCCCACAGCGTTGCCAAAACATCAGAATAGTTAGTAAGTGAGGAATTTTTAAAATGTCAACTATTTGTCAAACTATTATATTAACAGTAAATACACTTTGTTTTAAGATTACTGCAACACACTAAAATACATAAGCAAACATTTTAATACAAAATTATACATTCTAAATTTTAAACTTACCACTTTTAGAGCAATAATAGTAAAATGTCCCGCCATTATTTCTTGTTCAAAATAATCTATCTTATATGAAAGCTTATCAGCTTTCTACAGACTATTTAGTTGTTTTGGCATAGCACGATCACAATACACAACAATAATTAGTTTTTAAAGCTATTAATCTAAATTTAATATGTATTTATAAATAGAATCTATTAATATATAATATATTATGATCAAATTGTGTAAGAAATCAAAACATAAACAAAATTCTTACTCTAAAAAAGCGGCAACCCCTGTAAAACAATTTTGCCACACGCTGAACTATCAAAGAATTTTAAGTATTCCTGTATCAGTTGCGTACAATTGCCTTATATATTTAATTAAAATTATTATTTTGTGGAATATTAGACTTAAAGAGTTATTTTATAAAATTTATATTATTAATGATAACAAATGTTTTTGGTTATTTAATCAATATAATTCTAAAAATCCCAATATAATGATTATTACATTTTTCTGATTATTATACCATGTTGACGCCTATGAAAGATCGAGCAGTTCCGTATGGATTTCGTATTATTAGCTGTGTTAGGAACTCTAAGGTAGACGTTCTGGAAATTTTAAAAAGTGACGTCACTTTATATAAATTGTGACGTGTACGCATTTTTATATGAAAAATACTATGTACCTACGTACTTACGCGAAGAATTTCCAATAAATATTGATATTTATTAAAATTTTGTAATGATAGTACACAATAAATTTCAAAATCAACTATTTTAATAATAAATTACATAAAATGACACAAGACTTTTTAAACAAATTGTTTAAACAATGTCTGCCCGGCACCCTTTTGATTTGTTTAAAGGGAATATTTATGGAACAGGAATCCGCAAAGAACCCGAAACAGAAACATTTTTCCTCCCGGAAGCGGTTTCACAGCCTGAACTAAAACTTGTTCAGCACACTTATAAAAATGTATTATGTAATAGATCTGAAAGAACCAAACAATAAACAAGGAAATATTGATGAAGCTCCAAATTTAGGGATAACAAGAAATTTTTCTCAGAACCTAACTAGATAAATCTCAGCAACACGTGTTGTTCCTTACCTAGAACTACGGGCGAAAGATGCAAGGATGCAGAAAAGGAAAATAATTAATTAGCACTGAATAGAGTATACATAAAAATATAACAACAAATGTGTTTAATAATCTGTGTTTCCAGCTGCAGCGTTACTTACAGCTTCACACCGCCTTGGCATGCTAAAAATTAAATTATCAATTTCGTTTTAAGGCAATAGGATATATTCCTATATAAGAAGATCTTTGAAGACTGTGTCTTTTATTAACATTGTGCAAATAAGAAGAAATCCGTCTCTGAAGCATATCCTACACATGCTCGATGGGATTAAGATCTGGCGATTGTGCTGGCCACGGTAAAGATGAATTATGCCTCATTATGAAACAAATTTCATACTGTTGTTGCAGTATCTGGCCTTGAATTGTAAATTCATTTAGAACAATAAATTCTAAGATACGATCAATATATTGATATTGATTAAACATATCTTTCACAAAAACGAAAACAGTTCAATGATGAAAAATTATTCTAGCTCACATTGTAGATTACTATATGACAAATCATCATCATTATCATCATTGGTGCTACAGCCCTATAAAAGAGTCTCGACCTTCCCAAGTCTATTACGCCAGTCAGTTCTATCCATTGCCAACTGTTGCCAGTTTGCTTCGCCTATTTGTCTACCATCCTCATCTATACCATCCCTCCATCTGAGTTCTACTTCTACTTCCCACAGGTTGCGACATAAGGATTCTTCTAGGAGGGTTGTTCTGCTGTGATCTTGCCAGATGTCCTGCCCATCTTAGTCTTCCTATTTTTATAAAGGATACTACGTCTTTACCACCAAATATATGTTTATATCTGTGATATATCTCGTAGTTGTACCTCCTTCTCCAAACACCATTTTCACAGATGCCACCGAATATTCTTCTCAGGATCTTTCGTTTAAATATAAGCAGGAGATTTTCATCTGCCTTGGAAATGGTCCATGTCTCCGACCCATATGTCAACACTGGTTGTACAAGGGTTTTGTATATGGTAATTTTTCTTTTTTGGCTTAAGTTTCTGCTTCTCATATGTCTACTCAGTCCAAAATAGCATTTGTTTGCTATTTATCTGAGTCTCTCATTTTTGTAATCCCCAATGCACTGTTGTTTTCATATAGTTTCCTCAAAGTTTGGTCACGCACAGTAATGTTGTGGGTATTTTCTAAGGCCACACAGACTTCACGTGCAGTTATATGCACATTTAGACGTGCTACCCCTACCACATATCGATCCTTTCGAAGGGTAGTTTCACGTTGACGACGTTTATGTCTTACAGCGACATTACCAGATTGTTCATATCGATGCTACAATTGTGAAATCTTGCTCCGAGACACGCCAAAATGACATGCAACATGTGAAAGACCAGCCTTAATCATACTGACAACACTTACCATTTGAACAAATATTAAATGTCGACGCTCGAAAACTATCGTTGCGTTTGATAATCTTTTTTCTAGTAAAATTTTAACTTTCTTTACTTTTTTTTTTAATTTGAAGCACTTTTCTTTACAATTTAAAACAATTAATCGTACGCATTTCAGGCGATGTCACTTTTGCCTTAATAAAACAGTGCAATTGACAGATTAATTTTCAGGGCATACCTTGATTTGTAGAAAACAACTTTATAAATCGAATGGTAAAGATTAACAAAAAAATGCTATTAACTATTATTAATATTAACAAAAAACTTTGATTAAATAAAGTAGAATAATAGTGGTGTTCCTTAGACATTTTTGACGTGTAGATGAAGAAGCACTCTTTAAAAGCACCTGATGACGTGATCCACAAGCTTGGAAAACCAAAATTGCACATGTATAAAGTTTCAAGAACTATTCAAATCATGAATGTGTTGCTTGTGTGAGTCCATTTCAAAAGGTAAAAGAAATAATAAGTTAGACTTACTCACAATCAATTTAATTTAACTAATCGGACGACCGGTTTCGCTTTCTATAATATGCAAAGCATCTTCAGGTCACGATACAAAGTTAAAATGCTGAAAATAATAATCCCATATTAGGGTGTTGTCTAATAAAGATAAAACATAGGTAGGTGATATAAATTATAAAAATTACAGTAATTATGCCAATATTACATGTCTGTGGTTGTATAAATGAATAAAACGTTTAAGCAGACAAGGTAAGACCCACAAATTGGTAACATAGTCTATTAGACTGTAATGAATTAATAAATAAACAAATAAATAAACATTACTTACATGCCGGTACTCTATTAATTGATGGTTGAAAAAACATGGTTCAAACTATCTTGTATTGTTGGTTGGAGAATTCAGGTCAACTATTGTAATTGTTTAACAGTAAACGAGGAAGTTCTTGAGGAGACAGATTTTATCCAATGCAGTAGAGATACAAATTGTGTGGGTGTCCACTTATATAAGCTTATAGTTATCAAATTTCTTTGATAAAGTTGTTGTAATATCTGGCAAATTTTTGTAAAGTCCAAAAAAGTCCAAAAAATTTTATGTTAAAAAATTTTTTGGACTTTACAAAAATTTGCCAGATATTACAACAACTTTATCAAAGAAATTTGATAACTATAAGCTTATATAAGTGGACACCCACACAATTTGTATCTCTACTGCATTGGATAAAATCTGTCTCCTCAAGAACTTCCCCGTTTACTGTTAAACAATTACAATAGTTGACCTGAATTCTCCAACCAACAATACAAGATAGTTTGAACCATGTTTTTTCAACCATCAATTAATAGAGTACCGGCATGTAAGTAATGTTTATTTATTTGTTTATTTATTAATTCATTACAGTCTAATAGACTATGTTACCAATTTGTGGGTCTTACCTTGTCTGCTTAAACATTTTATTCATTTATACAACCACAGACATGTAATATTGGCATAATTACTGTAATTTTTATAATTTATATCACCTACCTATGTTTTATCTTTATTAGACAACACCCTAATATGGGATTATTATTTTCAGCATTTTAACTTTGTATCGTGACCTGAAGATGCTTTGCATATTATAGAAAGCGAAACCGGTCGTCCAATTAGTTAAATTAAATTGATTGTAAGTCTAACTTATTATTTCTTTTACCTTTTTTCAAAAACTAATTACTTTTGACAATGATTTTGAAGGCTTAACAATACATTAAATTCATTAATTCTCTTTACAGTTCCCTGAAGTTCATAATTATATACCATTAAGGTTAAATATTGGTTTAAAAATGTTATTTGTACCTTACCTCAAATTTTACTTTGTGTCAATAAGTTATCAATTTTTTTAATTTATGCATTGTCTGAACAGATGTCATGTGTTATTTACCATTTGTTAGTTAAAACAGTGAAATACTAACATACTTACAACTGTTGCCATTCTCCTCACTCATGGAATGAATAGCAACAGACATATTCATTTATTTTTTTTGTAAAATGAATAGGTTGATTTTGTTTTTTTAAATCTGTACCAAACCAAATTTTTAAGCACTTTTATGAGTTCAAACAGCATATCGCGTGCCGATATCACACAAAAATAATAATTTCATCAATAAGCTTGTAAACAAGGCGAAAAGTTCTGGTTCGTTCGGAAAAATATTCCCATGAGATTATTTTCTCTGCAGCATAAACGAGATACGTATTAATAATACATTTTTCCCTCACAGAGGACACTACAAATACACTTTTAAAAACAGTAGAGGACAAAGATCTACGACAGACAATATTCTGTCGAATAGTAATCTAAAATCTTGGATGTAAGAGCACTAACATCAGCAGAAATGGGAAGCGATCATAAATTGGTATTGTGCAAAATCCGAATAAAAATACATATATTTGATAACAAAACACCAGAATACACCACAAAGATAAAAGTCAAAAGATTACAGGATGACTCCACAACATACCCATTCCAAAAAAGAGTAACCGAAAAAAGCAGAAACGCATATATCACAGAAAGTGATGGAGTCGAAGAAAGCTGGGCAAAAATTAAGTCTAATATCTTAGCCACGCCAAGGAAATTTTTGGTGAAAGAAATATAAATAAAAATAAATCGTTCCAAGGCGAAGAACTCCATGGGTTTGTACAGATGTGAATGAAAAATGCAAAGAAAAGAAAAAATCTTACCTGAAATACATGTCAACCAAATACAAGAAATATACCATAATGACAAGAGAATTAGAAACGAAACACATGCACTTGTAAACAAAAATAAAAAATGATCGTATTTATGATCATAGAAAAGGATACGTGGATTGACTACCTAAAAAAGCTATATGCAGAGGAAGAACAAACGATGCTAGAACCAGAAACACCAGAAATTGCCACAAATGAAAAACTTAATATAAATTTACAGGAAGTTCGGAAAATACTTAAAAACCTGAAGAACAGAAAAGCAGCAGGTAAGACGGGAAACCAAACGAGTTACTGAAATATTGTGGAGCAGCAATGACAGAACAGTTAACAACATTAATTAATACAATTATAAAACATAATAAAATACCAAAAGAATGGAGAACGAGCAAACTAATTCTACTATTCCAAAAAGGAGATAAATAACAGCAATAAAACTACAGAGGTATAACGTGGTTAAATACTACGCTAAAAATTACAATTAAAATTTTACAAGTGCTAATAAATCAGAGCAAAGTTTAGCAGATAAACAACAGAGTTTTCGTAGTGGAAGATCGTGTATAGATGCAATATTCGTTATAAAGCAAATTACTGAGAAATCACTAGATTATAATAGACCAGTATTTCTGTGTCTGATTGACCTAAAGAAAGCGTTTGACAGAGTAAGACTCAAAGATGTAATCCATCTTCTGTATAATATAGAAGCTCCCCTAAATATCATAAAACTATCGAAAACATCTACCAAACAACAAAATGGAAGTCAGAATAGATAGGCAACTTCAATAGAAATCATCAAAAGCGTTAAAAAAGGAAGAGGATACAGAATGAGAAACTAAGAAATAAAAATACTCTGTTACGCAGACGACGCAATATTGATAGCCCAAGATGAAGATAGTCTGCAAATACTGGTCCACAGATTTAACATAAGAGCATAAGAATTTAATATGACAATATCATCTCAGAAAACCAAAACAATAGTAGTCAGCAAAGAACCAATCAGATGTAAAATAGAAGTTGATGGCCTCTGTATTGGACAAGTAATGGAAATAAAGATACCTGGAAATTACACTGTCTAGCTATAGAGATCTGGACAAAGAAGTGAGAGATCAAGTACAAAAAACAAATAGACTAGCAGGATGCCTTAATAACACTATATGGCGAAACAGACGCATTAACACTGAGATGAAATCAAGAATTTATAAAGCCAGTGTAAGACCAACAATGACATATGCCTCAGAAAGAGAAGTGAAAACATTAGAAGAAAATGTAACGTACAATGTATAAATAAATGGACACAAAATAGAAAAATAGAATGGAATAACCACATAAGCAGAATGGAGGGGACCCGTGTCGTCAAAATAGCAAGAGATAAGTCACCAATCGGCAGAAGAAGTATCGGACGACCGCGCAAAAGTTGGAGTGAGAACCTTCCATAGAGGTATTAACCCGCCAATGAACAAGCAGATTTGCTTATAAAGAGGAAGAAGAAGAAGATTTTTTTGCATAATTACTTTCATGAGATATCCCAAAATAAGGTTCCAGAGATCGCCCAGGGAAGAAGTTGTTAAAATTTTTACAAATTGTAACAATCAATTTTTTCGGTCCGGCCAAATTTTTTTGATGTTTTTGGACCATTCTGAAGAAAATAGGTCTCCTGTAATTTTTTGTAAACTTGATCGTTTTCGAGTTGTAAACAGTTTAAAACTGAAAAAAAACGCAAAAATTACAGTTTTCAAGACTCAAAAACACAACTAAAAAACATTATTTTTGAATTCACCAAGGAGCTAAATTTAAGTTCAAACCTTGTTCTATCATTTCCCGGTAAGAATTTTGGGCTTATTTCATTTAAGAATATTGTTTTTTAAAAGTTAATGAAGTGCTTATGACAGAACGGGCGCTCGGGCTGCGGCGTGTATAAGAGAAACAAGATCTATGGCACAAATGTTTGCTGGTTTGAATTCTCATTGTACAAATTAGCTCCCGCTCTGTAATGTGCGGTTCATTAAGTTCATTTTTTTTTTAGGTTTTTTAGATCATTATGAACAAAAAAGTTCTTTTGTAAGTTTTCTCTAAAGTTGATCGTTTTGGAGTTATAAATAATTTAAAACTGAAAAAAAACGAAAAATTACAATTTTCAAGGGTCAAAACAACAAGTAAAAAATATTGTTTTTGAAATCATTAAGTGACTAAATTCAAGTTCAAACCTTCTTCAATCAGCTCCTGATGAAAATTCTGGGCTTATTTGATGTTAAAACTTTGTTTTTTATTGTTAATGAACAGCACATGGCAGGGTGGGCGCTAATTTTTACAATAAAAATTCACACCAGCAAAAACTTGTGCCACAGATCTTGCTTCTCTCTCTCTTATACACGCAGCAGCCCGAGCACCCGTTCTATCAAAACACTTCATTAACGATTAAAAACAATGATTTAAAATTAAATAAGCCCAAAATACTTATAGGGAAATAATAGACCAAGGTATGAACTTGAATTTGGTTCCTTGGTAAATTCATAAATAATATTTTTTAGTTGTGTTATTGAGCCTTAAAACTCGTAATTTCGCGTTTTTTCAGCTTTAAATTGTTTACAACTCGAGAAGATTAAGTTTATAGAACAATTACAAGAGATCTATTTTGTTCAAACCGGCCCAAAAATTAAAAAAAAATTGTTAGGGCCAAAAAAAACGAGTGTGGCAGTCCAGTGGGACTGCCGGTAGGAGTTATACCTCTATACACGCGTTCGCCGTTAAAAATTTATATAGGAGTCAATCTGCACAATCATTACATATGTAATACTATAGGTAAGAGAGAACAGAAAGAGAAAAAGAATTAGTTATATAGGTATATGGTGCATCGTTTGCTGTATATAAACATTTGACCTGTAATAGGAGTATAGTAAATGAAGGATTGTATCAATATTTTAATGAAAATATATATTTTTATTTTTATATATGTATAAAAGGAGTTGAATGCAAGAAAAATTACACATACTCTGCAGTAAAATTCATTGTTTATTTTGTTATTAATATAAAAATTACAATACAGTAAATACACTGCAACATAATTCAATATAATAATACAATATAAATTAAAAGGTAATATTCATAAGTATTTAAAACTGCCAATATACAACAACTTACTTTACGAAGATAAAAATAAAAAACCAACAACTCGGATTATGTTGTAAATTTTCATTTTATTTTAAAATTTATGTTTTTTGCGTATATTACATATATTTAATAAGATTAACGTGAGGTTTTTAAATATTTCAAAAATAAAAAAGGAAATTCATAATTGGGATTCGAACTCACAACCACCAGCGTATGAACCAAACACGTAAAGGATTTGCCAATTAAACATGACACTAACGGATTTCAAAATTGACAGTTCTCGGTAAAACAGTGATTATTTTGATATACAAAAGCCTAAAATAATTATAAACCTTGAATTTTAAACAATACAAAACATATCACATAAATTATAATATTAATACATATTATATTATATATATATATAATATTAAATATATATTCAAAAGGAACATTTTTATTCTCGAGAGAGGAAGAGAGAGAAAATATATCTTCTGTCTCTCTCTTACTTATTATCTTACATATGTAATGGTTTCACAGATTCACTCTCATGCAAATTTCCAACGCCGACCGTGCGTATAGAAGTATAACTTCAAAATTTGAACAACTTTTCGCCTAGGCGACCCCTTGAACCTTATTTTGGGATATCTCATGAAAGTAAATATACAAAAAAAAATCTGATGGGAACATTTTTCCGAACGAACCCGATCTTTTCGCCTTGTCTATTGATAATATCAAAACTCAAAACCAAATGGCTAAGACATGTGAACATGTCAAACGTCAATTGCCGGCAATCACCATAGATACTGCTTTGATCAATTTTATTAATAATTCGTATCCTACTCCTTTGCATGTAAATAGTAAACAAACAGGTTTTGTGGAAAAAATGTTATAATGAAACTTTTAAGTAGTTTAATTACTGTTGGTAATTACCAAATCACATCATATGCCTGTATTACTTATTACTTATATTAAATGTAATATTCCTACTCCATTGTATATAAATTATAAATTGTGTATAAACAAGGTTTCATTAAAAAATACAACTTCTAATTAGTTTAATTATCGCTGTGCTTCTTATCCCGGTAGTGTTTATATAAAAATATCAAAAAGTAGTAGAAACATTTGAATTTATCTATTTTAAAACAACTGCTGTCCAATGTTGTTATACACAACTGACCCACAAAACTGTAAACAACATAGTAGGTCTTAGGGTTCTGAAATATGTCAAATTATTATTAATATAAATAAAAAAACTTACCTATTGTAATATGGAACTCCTTCAGTGGTGTTTCAAGTAGACTATAAATTCTTGATGTTCTCGATTCTTTAATCAGTTAACAAAAAAGGCACTTCACTCAAAATAAAACTTAACTTTATAAAATATTAAATTGCATAGGCGAAAGGTAGCATTGTGAGTATTATATATTTTTTTATTATATATTTTTTATTTACAATATGTAGGCCTATCGTGCTTCGTTCATTCTATCTACATACCCACCACAACACAAAACTAAGTTCATACAGACTGAGGAATGAAGTTGCCGCATCGAGAGAGTAGCCGGTCCGATAAAACCCCACTCTAGACAACACGTGGTGGCTGATTTGCTCTATTGGAGACTTTATACTACACTTGCACTGGCTATACTCGTATGAGAATAAAAATGTTTAATGGAAAACCGGAATTATCTAGGTACCTATAGTACATAAGTGTTTGTTGAATTATAATGTAGGAGCCAAAAGAAACGAAAAGTGTAAAATGCATTATGTGCAGTTTACACTAAGATAGTGTCTAGCAAATATAAAGAAACAATAAAAAAAACTAATATTGCGACTGCAAAAAAAATCACTGGACATTTCTAGAAGTACCGAAAAAAGCAATTTAAAAATATCTACTCACGGCAAAACGATAAAGTAGTCGTCATCCTAGTGGTCACCTCTTTTGTGGTCGAAGATTATCACGGCAAATTCATCTCTGTCATAGGTTTGATAGATCGGAGTATTTATGTCTTAATTGGACTATTCTTTTACGTTTTTGACCAACGATTCACTTTTTCTACCTATACCGTTTTCCCCATCCATCTTTTTCTGGTTTCCTACCAATTGCAGCAGCTCATAATTCTAGTGCTCCATTATATGTCTCAAATAAGACTTTAGTTGAAATGGGTTTTTTAACATTTCTTTGAACTTCTTGTGACATTTCGTCTATTATCTTCATTTCTTCGGGAGTTAACGTTGCTGCCTGATTTTTTTGGATGATTTTGTCGAAGTCTTCTTAAAGGGTTGAATAATTCGAAGTTGGTTGAAACTCCTGGGCGCGGTAGGTTAAAAATTCTTTTAGATTAGATAAAGGATTGGAACGATTGATCATAGATATATCATTGTCATCTCTTTTTTTTTTAACGAATTTCAGTATTTCTTTTCCTGTACACTATTTAATTCTTTAGTGTGAATTTCGATGCCGGGTAATTTTTTGTATATAAATTAGTAGTCAAATTCTTCCAACTTTAATCTCCATCTGAGAAGCTTTGTGTTATTCTGAATCTTTGAGTGAAAATAGCTGTTGTGGTCGATGGTCTGATAAAATTTTGAATTTTCGTCCACAAAGATATGGGCCAAAGTATTTAGTTACCCACACAATTGCTAACATTTCTTTTTTGATAGTGGAATATTTCAGTTCACTTGCATTTAAAGTTCTAGATGTATAGGCGATGGGTTTATCGTTTCCTATTTTAGTCTGTGATAGGATGGCTCCTAAAGCGAAGTTACTTGCATCAGTCGTAAGGTTGAAGGGTTTGATGAAATCTGGATATTGCAGAAGTGGTTCATTAATCAATAAGATTTTACAAGTTTTAATACAGTTTAAGAATTCTTCGGTGTGTTTAATTTTGGCATCCTTTTTAAGACATGTAGTAAGTGGTTTTGTAATTTTGGCAAAATACTTTATTAATTTTTTATAGTAAAGTAATTCTAAAAATCTTTTAATTTCTTTTGCTGTTTGTAGTATAAGCTAGTCCATGATGACCCTAATCTTAGTTTGGTTTGGTTTTATTCATTCACCGGTTACGACATAGCCTAAAAAAGCGACTTATTTCTTAAGAAATTCACATTTGTCAACTTGTATTTTAGATCTTATTTCTCGTAATCTTCCTAATATCTTCTTAAGACTTACGATATATCCTTGATGATAGGTTAAAAATACAATAATGTCGTCCACGTAAACTATTTATTTCCATATTTCTCCTATAAGTCTTTTTAGTACATTCTCTATTACTCTCTGGAATGTTGAGGGTGCATTTTTGAGTTCGAATGGCATTCACAAGTATTAATAGTGGCTATTTTTAACGTTAAATGCAGTCTTGTGGATGTCTTCTTCAACCATTTTTCAATTTGATGAAATTCACTGGCTAGATCGAGGGTGAAAAAGTATTGACAGCGTCCTAGTTTGTCCAGAATATCTGGAATGTTAGGAATAGGATATCGGTCATCGATCGTTTTCTCATTTACTTTTCTGTAGTCGACAACTATACACCATTGAATTTTTCCTGAGGCATCTGGTTTCATTGGTAAGGCCCAAATTGGGGATAACCAGAGTGATTGACTGGGTTTGATGATTTCTTGATCGAACATCGAAGTAATCTTCATACGTACTTTTTCCTTACGGATGTGTAAATACTGATATAACTTGGTGTACATTGTAATTTCGTTCCTGGTTTTTATATGGTGCTTTATTTGGTAAGTAAATGTTAACGGATCGTCTAGATGATGAAATATCTCTGCAAACTTCTTGTACTAGTCATCTTCCGTCACAAACTAGTCGTCTTAGGTGAGATTCTTTTTCCATATTTAGAAGATTAGTTCATAGGAGAGGGTCTATATCTCTTAGATTATTATCTTTGGTAATAGATCTATCGAATATCTGACGTGTATATATGATATTCTTCGAGATTTACCTTTGGTTGGCTTTTGATGGGATCAGTTCTGCTACTTGGATATATTCATCGGTGTTATTGATCAGCTTAGTCCAGGCAAGTTAATTACATGCGACGCGACGGTGAGAATTTCTCTTAGGAGACAGATTCGACTTATTATCTTGGGACTACGATTAATCCTGGTGTTTCTTCTACAGGCAATCTGACTTGTATAATTGTTTGGGGCTCTAGCCGGACTGTACAGAATTGATCTTTGTTTTGATATAGTAATTGATTGGAAGAGTAGAGATTAGATTACTACAGAATGCTCTGTAGTAAGAGAAGCTGTGGTAAAACAGAGATTTGCTTTCAGAAGTTTAGATTATCGAGGCCGGTAAGACCATCAAATGTTTTGTGAAATTTGGATAAAATTTTAAGCTAATGTTAGGAGTTATATTGGTGAAAAATTGGAATTTCTACACAATAATTCTGTGAATGATTCTGAAAAGTAAATATAAATGGTTCATATTTAATATTATTTTTGTAGAATTTATTGGCCATATCAAAATTAAAGAAATATTTAATGACTCCTGTATTAATAAGAAGTTTAAGAGGAGGATTTTGGAGAGCCAAAATGGTACCCAGAAGAGAGCAATGGGACGTTTGGAGTAACTTTTAATAATTATTTCCTATGGCGTTGACAACCTAGTCAATTCCCTTTAATTATACTCCATTTAGGTTCTCCTACATTTATAGCAGATAATGACAGAGATGTTGAAACCCGTCATATGTGTTGAAAAATAAAGATTGTTTTTACCATTTGTGGTTTAATTCAGAGCTTATAATTGTATTATATTTGATTATGTAAGTGTGTCTATTCGACATTATGCGTTAATGAGCAAACTAAAATTATCAACGTTAACCTAAGAAAACAGTGTTAAGTATTTTAGTAGTTCTGATAGATAACAAAAATAAAAAGGGAAATATCATTCTTACCGGTTCTTTCAGCTCAATAATGGCATCAAACCATCATCCAGTTTTTCTACTTATTAAAAAGGAACTAAGACATGCAGAAAATATGATTATTGAACTTAATTTTATCTGGGTACCGTCACATACTAGAATCGAAGGTAACGAGGTTGTAGACAAAATAGCAAAAATTACACCTACTAACCAAAACGCAGAAGATAATATGAAATCTCTACTTACCGACCTAAAAGTATGTTTTAAAGAAAATACTACTACAATATGGCTGGATACACGGAAGAACTTCCCAACTAAGCTGTACGAAGTGGATATGAACCATCATAAAATTCCAAAATATAAAATAGAAGGGAGCAAATAACCTTCACTCGGCTGCGGATTGGTCATACTCAGTTAACAAGTGACTACCTAATAAAACGTGCTAATAAACCTGTGTATAACTTGTGTAAAAGTGTCTTAACGATAAACATGGTTTACTGCAGTATTCCAAGTATGAAATGTAACGTAAAATGTGTAACATACTACCAACATTAAATAGTGCTCTTGGAAAACATAGATAGAACTAAAAAAGGATACGAAATGGGAGAAAAACAACTTAAATAATCTGCTATGCAGACGACGCAATACTACTCTCTCAAAGTGAAGACGATTTACAACGTATGGTGCACCAATTTGATATAACCGCCAGAAAATTTAACATGTTAATTTTCATAAAAATAACAAAATGCATGGTTACAACAGCAAATTTACTAAGATGTAAATTGGAGCTGGAAGGTCAGATAATAGAACAAGTCATCTAGTTTAAATATCTAGGCATCACATTATCTAGCTACGAAAGGATCGAAACTGAAGTGGAAGATCAAGTGAATAAAGCAAACTGCCTGAATGAAACAATATGGAGAAATAAAAATATCGGGAGAGACATGAAAGGCAGAACTTACAAAACAGTCATCAGACCAATAATGACATACGCGGTAGAAACACGACCTGACACAGAGAGGACAACAAGGATGTTAGAAACAGCAGAGATGAAAACAGTTACAAAAATTGATGGTACTATATGGAATAAGACACTATGGGACAGAACTAGAAGTACAGATGTAAAACGTAGATGAAAGGTGGAGAACATCAAAAACTGGATAAGAAATAGAAGAATGGAATGGAACGATCATATAAGCCAAATGACAAAAATAGAGTAGTAAAGATAGCAAGAGACGGATTCCTAATAGGAAGACGATCAGTAGGAAGACCACGAAAACTTACTGGAGGCACACTGAAAAGCAGACAGAGTCATATCTACATAAAAAGAAGAAAAAGAAGAAAAAGAAAAAGATAGTGAACAAAAAATATTCCTCAAAGACTGCAAGCTTTTATCAAAAATCTATTATTTAAGTTTGTATAGATTTAGGGCTATTTCTAGTTATCTAGAAAAAGAAGAAGAGAAAAAGGTGGATGAATGACAATATACTGCAACTCATAAAAACAAGAAGAAAATCAAAGAATAACAAAAGAATGTACAAATATATTCTAGTTATATTTCTATTTCTTTCGTTGCAGTCAACTTTTGGATTATTGCTTGGTACCAGATTTGTCATGTATTGTGTCTTTCCAAAATTTATGTTCAAACTAAGTTCATTACAGCCTGCATCTAACTCAGTAGGCATCGTTCCAATCTCTTTTAAGTTATCTGTTATTAGAAGAATGTCGTCCGCAAATGATAGGTGGAAGAGCATTTCGCCGTCGACATTGATTGTTCTAGCTTCCTACTCAAATTTTTTGAAAGCATGTTCCAGAACTGCCGTAAAGAGTTTAAACCGCGTATACGACGAATAAAATTTAATACCTAATGGTTACATTTTAATTTTTGGAGCATACAGAACGTTTTTTAAAGAATACATTTTTTCGTAAAATGAATACTAAAAGAGTTTTCCATCAGTCGCCCAGTTATTAACCCGTATTCAAACTATTTTTTTTTTTTTGGTATACTTTCTATACAAAGTGGAAAATTTCATGAAGTATTTAGTAACTAATTATTGTTGAAACAAACTTTGATTTATCAAAGTATAAACATAATTTGCAAATTATTAGAATAAACAAAGATTTTAGATTTGAAAATTATATAAATAAGAATTATTTTTAATTATTTATTAAAAAATTTAACAGATTTCGAAAATAAAACGAGACATTATTTTGAACGCCAGCTTTCTAAAAAATATTTTATCATCATGGGGAAAATACTAAATTGGCAGTGCTGTTTGTGAAATATTATACAACACTGATTTTGCTTTTTGTTATTTAAATGTGTTATTCAAATATGTTAAATTAGTTGTTTAAGTAATTCAGTAGTTAAGTAGTAACGAAATTCTTAATTTCAAAAAAAGTCAAAAAAACAGAACGAAAATAAACGAAGGCACGCATCTTAATCTCCCTTAAAAAACAATCAGAAGATAAATACAAGATCATATTTCCGGAAATATAATACATACACAGCGAGTCTGTTACAGCCCAAGCCGTTTCTACCTCCCTTTGCGCCAGCGATTAGTGTCTATTCATCATAAGTGGCTCGACAATCGGTTGTGGATCTTGGCCTGTTCACAAAGAAGTCGCCACTCCTGTCGATTCCTGGCAACTTCCGTCCATCTTCTAACCCTTATAATCTGTAGGTCTTCATCTACATCATCAATCAATCTCATTCGTGGTCGTCATCTGCTTCTTGTGCCCTCTGGTTTTGAAAATGTTAATCTATTCGTGTATTCGTGATCTGACATCCTAGCAATGTGTCCAGTCTCTGCACTTCAACCAATTTCACAATATCTGGATGGGTGTATACCTGATATAGTTCAAAGTTGTATCTTCGACGCCATAGCCCATTTTTATTTACGGCCCCAAAAACCTTTCTAAGAATTTTTCTCTCAAAAATACCAAGAAGTCTTTCATCATTTTGATCAAAAACGGTCTTATTAAGGTCTTGTATATAATAAGCTTTACTGCACGTATTATATTTTTATTTTTTAAATGTTTCTGGAGACCGTGAACAGTTCTGTTTGCTATTGCTATGCGTCTTTTTATTTCGTCGCTTGTCGTGTTTGTTGCGTTTACTAGCGATCCAAGATATGTAAATTCTTTGACTTGCTCAAAGGTATGGTTGTTAATTTGAATTCTCTGTTGATATTTCGATGGTTTTTAGAAACCAATATATATTTGGTTTTTTCCTCGTTTACCACAAGCCCTAATTCACTTGCTGCTTCCCTAAGCCTTGTAAAACACTGCAACATGTCTCTCATACTTCTTCTACTGTAACTATATCATCAGCGAATGCGAGAATTTTCGTCGATATATAGTTCCATTCATTCTAATATTTAATTGTCTGATTGCCTTTCCCAAGGCAATATTAAAGAGGAGTCACGCCAACGCGTCCTCCTGTCTTAGACCATTATTAATGTCAAAGAACGTAGAGTTTTCTCCTTCAATTCTAACGCATAAGCTTACGTTTTGCATTGTTAGTTGGGTCAACTTAACTAACTTAGGTGAAATCCCAAAGTCTATCATTGCATTATATAACGCAGTTCTTTTCACACTGTTATATCCGCATTGATATTGACCAACAATATCCTTTGTAAAATGTTTTTCCGAACAGATATCATTGATTCTTGGGGCTTTATTGTCTTTGAGTTTTAGGATTGCATTTAACACTTCTTCTCTTGCTTGGTCTTCACGGTGTAGTTGGTGTTGTAAATTTTGTTAATTTTCTATGTTGTAACCTCCTTCAATATCGTTTATATTTAGATGTTCGCTGAAATGTTGTGCCCATCTGTTAAGAACTGAGTTTTTATCATGTACAATTTCACATTCTACTTTCTTCTTCTTGTTTCTTTGTATCTGAGAGTCAGTCCAAGTAGCGAGCGTTCCATTCGTCTTTGGGCTACTGTGAGTTTGGTTACTGTGGTTTGGGTTAAGAAAAGTGTTTTGGCGCCGTAAGTCATGACTGGAAGCACACATTGATCAAAAGTCTCCTTTTTCAAATAATTTGGCATGGTGCTCTTGAATATGATAGAGCTCCATATGCGGACCACGCTAAACTGATTCTTCTTTGCAGTTCAGCAGTTTTGTTGTCCTTACAATTTGCATTTTATGATCTAAGTACCTATTTATATTTATGAACTAGTTCTATTTCCTTGCAGTCGACTTTTGAATTTTCGCTTGGTACCAGATTTGTTATGTATTGTGTCTTTCCAAAATTTATGTTCAAATCAACTTAATTACAGCCGGCATCTAACTCAGGAAGCATAGTCCCATTCTCTTTTAAGTTAATTGTTATCAGAATAATGCCGTCCGCAAATAGTAGATGAGAGAGCATTTCGCCGTTGACATTGATTCCTTTAGCTTCCTACTCCAATTTTTTTGAAAACATGTTCCAGAACTGCCGTAAATAGTTTAAACCTCGTATACGACTAATAAAATCTAATATCTAATGGTTACATTTTAATTTTTGGAGCATACAGAACTTTTTTTAAAGAATACATTTTTTTCGTAAAATTAATACTAAAAGAGTTTTCCATCAGCCGCCCAGTTATTAACCCGTATTCAAACTATTTTTTTTTGTATACTTTCTATACAAAGTGGAAAATTTCATTAAGTATTTAGTAACTAATTATTGTTGAAACAAACTTTGATTTATCAAAGTATAAACATAATTTGCAAATTATTAGAATAAACAAAGATTTTAGATTTGAAAATTATATAAATAAGAATTATTTTTAATTATTTATTAAAAAATTTAACAGATTTCGAAAATAAAACGTGACATTATTTTGAACGCTAGCTTTCTAAAAAATATTTTATCATCATGGGGAAAATACTAAATTGGCAGTGCTGTTTGTGAAATATTATACAACACTGATTTTCCTTCTTGTTATTTAAATGTGTTATTCAAATATGTTGAATTAGTCGTTTAGGTAATTCAGTAGTTAAGTAGTAATGAAGTTCTTAATTTTAAAAGAAGTCACAAAAACGAAAATAAACTAAGGCAACCTTAATTATTATCCTGTTGTGATATAAGGAAAAAACAATCAGAAGATACAAGAACATAATATGAGGGGTTGCCGATAGTAAGGGCGAACTCAACATTAATTCAAATTTTTTTTTCGTAATACCATTTTAAATTACATTTAGATTAGAATTGCACATAGAATGGTCAAAATGTTGAGTTCGAGCTTGTTTTACCTTCAAAATAAACCCACTATCAAATAAATAAATTCCAATCGGGCGATAGCCGAGCGGGTAGTAAGGGCGAACTCAATATTCTCGCGGGGAGCAAGCAACCTGCTCCGACAGGGTGGTACTCTATGTGGAATATTGTTTATTATTTATTGTGGTTTAAACTTGCCGCCTGTTAAATTATGATGGAATCTGATCCTTCTAGTAGTCAAATAAGAGCAGAACTTTCCGATAATCGTGCTGTTCCGGGTTATTCGCGAAAAACACCTGTTAGGATAAAATGATTGGCAGAAAAATGTGTATAAAGTGAAGCGAAATTCGTGGAGCTCTTACATTTTAAAAAATACTAACAGGAAAACTGTTGCCTGCAAGATTGGACCTCTTTCTAAATGTGGATGTTTTGAGAAAATAGGCGCGGACCAGGCAACCAATATTTTCGATTTCTTTTGGCAAATTGGACACTATGATCTACAGAACACTTACTTATCAAAGTTGTTACTTTGCAATGATGTAAAAAGTTTCTATGTAAAGGGGCGTCCACGCCGTACATTGAAACGCATTCAGTATAATGTGACTGTTGATCACGTTACCCTGCAGTTTGTCGTACTGCTTTTTATAACACTCTTAGAATCTCTGAAAAGCGGGTTCGAATTGTACTTGATAAAACCAACTGGACTGGCACTGTTACCACGGATTAAAGGGGCAATACTGAACCAGCGAAGAAAATAGAAAATGACGATCTTTGTAAAGTAAAGGAACACATCATCTCACTCCCTACTGTCACAAGTCGTAATAGTTGCGTTAAAAGTCCTCATCGAAAATACTTCCCATTGGACTTAACATTAAAAAGCTCTATAGCCGGTAAGAACTATTTCCATGCCTTTTGTGGAAAGAGTCAGCAGTGCATATATTTTCCAAAGGTATAATGAACGATTGGCTTTTAAAACACGTAGAAAGGTGTTTTGGAATCAGCGTGGATACCAAATTTTTATAGTTTTTGTTTAATTATTTCATTTGGGATTATAGGGCATGCATTAGCTATTATAAGTCTCTGGGCTGAAGTAATCTTCTTATTTCGACTTGACATCCATTTATTTAGTGTATTTGTAAACATGAAGAAGTGAATCAACAGTGCTTTTGGATGAAAGGTATATGCATATACTGTTATTATCAATTCTAGAGGCGAAAATCACATTCATTAAACTAACTAGTGATCCAACAGCTACAATATCATGATTTTTTGTACCTTCAATGCTGTAGATGATTATAACTTGTTTATTTGTAGGATGTTTAAAATAATTTACAGCACCTCAGTAAGTGTGTTTAGTAGATTTGTATGTAGAATTATTGTTGTTATATTTATTTTATTCTTTACACAAGAAATAGGGTGGCCCAAAGAAATCCCCCATCAATGACTGATGAGATTCAAGGAAGTGACCAGGAAATCCAAATATATGACAGGATAGTATGCATTGCCACATAGAACGTACGCAGTTTATTCATATCCGGGAAACTGGCAAACACTGAAACCGAGTTAAGAATAATGAAAATAGACATCTTGGTGGTAAGTAAATTAAGATGGTTCAGGAAAACTAAAAACAAACGATGGATATATCTATTATTCAGGGAGCATCGATCAAAAACATCAATATGAAACGGCTATATTAGTATCAAACAAAATGGCGCAGTCAGTCACAGATTTCATCCCTTTAAATGATGAAGTAGTAATGTTGATATTACAAACAATCAATTAGAAACCTAAATACTATTCAGGACTGTGTTCTAACTAGTGACAAGTCAGAACAATTTTAAAAAATTTATAACAACATAGATGAAATAATGCGACTGGCAAAAAGAGGTCACATAACAATGATTATGGATAATTTTAACGCCAAAATTGGTCATAGTGCTGAAGGAGACAATATAGAAGCATAAGGTCGCGGTACCTAAGTTTAAGGGCCGATTGTTCGAACGCTAATCAAAACTTGATTGTAATCAAATATTTAATTACAATCAAATACGTGACAGCAGCTCTCAAAATTATTAAAAATTGTTTATTATTATTATTGATTTGTAAATAAAAAATGAAATTAACATCAGAAAGAGTTGTTTAATTAAGGTTTATTTTAAATTAAAACGCAAAATAATAAAATTGAATAAAGTAAATCAGTCAACATAACCTCAAAATGTGATGTCGGTTGTTCGAACGTGACCCTAAAGTGTATTTTAAAGCAATGACTAATAGTCGTAAAGCTATTTAGATACCGCGGTGTCAAAAAGTGCCAAAAAGAAAATTGTTCAGAAAGACCATTGAAAAGAAAACGTGAAAATACTTCATAGATGTGAAATAACTGTATATATCAAAAGCGTTTATTTGATTTTTTTATGATAATGGTTAAAAAAAGAATAAAACACTCTTCTAGCAGGTTGTATGACATTAAGGGAGCCCCCAAAAAGGTATAGAAAGATAGAAAATCCCAAAATTAGCAGGCAGTATCACTGGAAATACAAGCTTAAAACTTCTGTTTGTGATGTGCTCGTGTGCCGTTCGTTTTTTGTTGACTTATATCAAGTAGGAGTGAAGCGTGTAAGAATATTAGAGAAAAAAATTGAAAAAACTCCTTCTTCTTCTTCTCATTGCGCCGTCTCCTTTCGAAGGTTGGCGATCCAAATGGCAATTGTAGTTTTGGAAACTGCTGCGCGAAAGATCTCTGCGGATGAGCGGTCGAACCATCTCCTCAGGTCTTTCAGCCACGAGTTCTGGCGTCTTTCTACTGATCTTTTGCCCTGTACTTTTCCTTACAGTATAACTTGAAGTAATTCATATCTTTCGCCTCTCAGCACATGACCCAAGTATTGCATTTTCCTCTCTTTGATTATTCTTAGTAATTCTTTTTGTTTACACATGCGACGAAGTACCTCAACATTAGTAACTCTTCGTACCCATGGAATCCTCAACATTCGTCTGTATATATACATCTCAAAGGCATCTATTCTTTTTTCTATTTCAGAGTCCATTGTCCAACTTTCACAGCCATACAGTAAGACAGAAAAAACGTAACATCTGATCATTCGGATTCTAAGCTGTAGACTAAGGTCTGATCTTGTAAAAAATGTTTAATGCTCATGAATGTTTTTCTTGCTTGTTCGATTCTTGATAAGAAGAATGAGAAAACTCCACTTGCTAAAAAACATGGAAAACACGGAAACCAAAGAAACATTTCAGATGATGTTTATTTTATGGCTTTAGAATATTTAACATCTATGCCACATATACCAAGTCATTACACACCTGAAAAAATAAACATATTGTACTTCGACAACCCAGACCTAACGATTAAGAACATTTTTGAGCAGTTTCAAAAGTTGTTTAAAGACACTACTGGGAATAATCTTACCATGAAATACAAGACAGACGTTAGTATTGTCGTCAGTGTAAAATCAAACTAGAAAAAAACCGGAATGATGAATGCCGTGTTGATTACATCTCCATAAAAAGAGACTCGAGGCATATTTCAAGCTAAAAAATCATTACTTGAGAAATGCAACAAATGATATTGGCATTTTTGTCCTGGAATTTGATTAGGCACAAAATCTACCGTTGCCAAAGCTCAGTATAACAAAACAGTTCTATGAAAGACTTTTATGGATGTACGTATTCAATATACACTTGCATAGTGATGGATCATCATATGTATATTTCTTCATAGCATCTCAATGTAAAAAGGGAGTAAGTAGTGTTGCTTCATTTATCTTTGACTATAATCACACTAACTTAGCAGATTATCCTAATACCAAGCATGTTGTTCTTCTATCAGATGCAGTTGGAGGCCAAAATAAAAATTTTTGAATTTGTTACTGTTTTGTTCTTAGATATCAAAACTATACAGAGTCGAAGTGACACACATATTTATCCTGTTCGTAGATACTCCTTTAGTCAGTGTGATAGAAATTTTGGGGTTATAAGACAGACATTAAAAATAGTTTAAGATGTTGAGGAACGCAAAGTCTACCTATAAAAAATCGTACAGTACAAACTCCTTCTCATTTCCACCTCAAACATGACTCCTCTATAATATATGACTGGGATGCAGCATTTCTTCCTTATTTTTTAAAGAGGCCTGTGAATAAAGATTGTAAGTTTAAAATACAACAGTATCGCGTGCTGAAGTATAAACCTTGTGAGACACTGGCTGTTTCTAAAACCTACTTTGAAATATATACCCCGTTTAAATATGCAAAAACGTTGCCACTTGACCTTACTCTTACACCTTTGCCTCGGGTTTCTATTAATCAGTCTAAAATAAAAGACGTGAGAGACTTGTTTCGGTGCTTAAGAGAAGAATGTAGAAACTTCTACAAACTCTTATTTCAAGAAAGCACACCATCTGAAAAAGACAATGAGAGTAGTGCTGATGACTCAGATGGTGAGGAAATTAAGTATAAAATTATATTAAATATAATGTAGTGTAAACAACTGGGCAGGTCACGTAGCCCGATATAATGACTACAGGTGGACACGGAGAATTCTAGAATGGAGACCAAGGACGACAACAAGAAGCATGGGAAGACCTCAAAAAAGATGGGTAGATGACATAAGAGCAGTGGCAGGCAAACAGTGGATTAGATTGGCGCAAGATAGATAAAGATGTAGGCAATTGGGAGAGACCTGCATTCAGGAGTGGATGGAAAATGGTTGTCAGGTTTTAAACCTTTGTATACTAGGTATGCTTGCAAAAAAAGAACCTGGATCCAAACGACATTAATACAATACGTAAACTCTACTAGAACCAAAACGCCTCTGTCAGAACTGAAATGGGTGATACTGAAACCATAAACATCCAAAGAGGAGTTAGACAAGGTTGTATACTATCACCATTACTATTTAACTTGTACTCAGAGGACATCTTTGCACATGCTCTAGATGAAGCACAAGAGGAATAAAAGTCAATGGAAAAATCGTGAATAATATCAGGTATGCCGATGATACAGTACTGATTGCTGGCAGTGAAGAAGAACTACAAATTCTGTTAACCAAAGTAGTCCGAGAAGGAGAACTATACGGCCCTAAAGTGAATGTAAAAAAACCAAAACAATGGTATTTTCAAAAAAACACACACCAGTTATAAACATACTAGTCAACATCAATCTAGTTGAACAAGTGAAAAAGTTTAAGTATCTAGGCTGTTGGATACATGAAACCTTACTCACTAGTTACTCACTACCCGTAATCTTGATTTATCCCTACGATACCGCATGATAAAGTGTTATGTATATAGTGTACTATTACACGGTGTGGAAGCTTGGACGTTAACAGTCAGCTCGTTACGACGTTTAGAGAGCTTTGAGATGTGGGTAGTTCGTCGTATGCTGAAAATTCCATGGACCGACCGCGTTAGAAATGAAGAAGTCTTAAAGCGTATGAATAGACAACGTGAACTCACAAAAGATTGGACAGGATTAGACTTTTAAACTTTAATAAGGAAAGCACAAAATAGGGAAGACTTTGCAGAGATCATCGCCAACCTTCGCTAAGAAGACGGCACCTAAAGAAGAAGAGTATACTAGGTATAATATATATATATATATATATATATATATATATATATATATATATATATATATATATATATTAATATGTAATATATTATACAACAGTAAAATGTTATAGGGGTTTCTTCTGCAGATGACGTTTTAATCTGCCAAATGTGCTCTCCAGAAGAAGGGCTTATGTAAACTTGTTTTAATACTCTTAAAATTCTTAGAACTAAAACACTTAAACAATGCAAGTGTTGGTTCGCCTTAGGCATGGATGTTGAATCTTTGACTGCTTGTTTCTCAAAATACACTTTTAGCAGATAGGCCCTTCTTCTAGCTAACGCCTCTATTGTAATCCATTTGGATTTTTAATTTCATGTTTAATTAAATGTATGTCAATTACAGCAGAAGTTTTCACTTCCATGTTAAACTTTTTTAAAAACTAATTAGTTTCTAATATTTTTATTTGAATATTTTTTTGTATACTTACTTCTTAGGTGAAGTAATATATATGTATTAAAATTATTTACGCAAGAACAAAACATTTAAAAAGAACCACTTCTCTACTGTTTCATTCGTTTTGAAAACATAAAAACTAAATAGAAACCTATTAAATCAATTAAAATTCACCTGCAGAAGCTCTTTCGCCAGTACAAAATGTCAACCAAAACAAAATACTTAAGGTCGTGTAAAATAATAACTTACGCTGACAACTTTGGATCCAGTTTTTGTTGAATACATTAATATATTAATATATTATCGGGTGGTTCAACTGAGAATCTATCTCCTTTCGCTTTAATACTTCTGTCATTTAATTTTTATACCGTGTGAAGGAATTGCAACGGTTTCTTAATTGCCTTGTTTGTATTTGAATTTTATAGGATATTAATATTAGAGTAACATTCTTTTAATTGTTTCATTTTGAAGAAAACAGGGTCAATCTACTTTTGATTACTTGTATCAGACACGTTTAAATATTATTGCTATATTACGGGACAATCAGGTACGCAGATTATCTTGATATGAAAATATGATCAACGCAAATTTTCATTTTTCCCAAACCCAATAGGTATCTTATCTATATTGCTAGGCATAAGTTAGGGATATAGCAACATATTAAATAAACAATAATACAACAAATTATACAACTGCATAAATCAATTAAGTCACTTATCTACATCAACAAATAACAGTATTTTTTTGATTTTTTTAATCAAAAAAATAAACAATTAAATTAAATTAAATTTATAAGTTCGTCGGTTCGTCAAACCCGTATAATTGGTGCCATTCATCGAAAGTTTGTCTGAACTTCTCCACATATTGTGAGGCGCATCTACGGTCGTCTGGTGATACGAATCCAGCTACACGGTACAGTAGGGGTAGAAGGGTAGGCTTCATACAACCGGTAATTATTCTACATGTTTCATTTAACGCCGTGGTGACTTGTTGGGCGTGTCTAGATCTACCCCAGACGGGACAAGCATATTCCCCTGTTGAGAAAAATAAGGCCTCAGCTGTTGTCTTCAAGACCTGGGGTTTGCACCCCACTTGCTCCCTACAAGTTTCCGGAGAAGGTTGTTTCTCGTAGAAATTTTTTGTCTTGTGCTCTGACAGTGGAATTTATACGTTAGTGACCGGTCTAGTATTACTCCAAGATATTTGGGCCTATCAAGTATGTTTCAAGCGTTGTCCCTCCCAAGAAACATTCAGTTTTACATGCACCAGTTGGTTGTTGAGATGGAATGCATACACTTGGGTTTTAGTAGGGTTTGGCTGTAATGAGTTTTGTTTGTAGTAAGTTGATATCATGTTTAAAGCTTCTTCCATTGTCGACTCTACTTGTGTGAGTGTTTTCCTCTTTACGCCTATACCAAGGTCGTCAGCGTAGACAAAACTCTGTCTGAGGGTGCATTGGTTGGTCGTTGGTGTAGATGTTAAATAAGGACGGCGCCAGAACGCTTCCTTGAGGTAGGCCATTTTTTTGGGTTCTCCATCTGCTCTTCTTTCCATTTAGCACAACGTAGAAACGTCTATTACACAACAGTGATCTAATGATATTTACCAGATCATAGTCAAGCACAGTGTTATAGATCTTAGTTAGCAAGGTTCTGTGGTTTATCGTATCACATGCCGCTGTGAAGTCTATCAAGGCTACTCCCACTATCTCTTTCTGCTCAAATCCCTCCTCTATGTATTCTGTTAGTTTCAGCACTTGGCCTGTGCATGATTTACCTGGACTGAAGCCTGCTTGTTGTGGGATTAGTTTTGCATCTAATGTTTCCTGGATGCGGTTTAAAATGAGGCGTTCATACAATTTAAACAAATGGCATAGCAGAGATATCGGACGGTAGCTACTCGGTAGTTCATGGTCTTTCCCAGGTTTCAGAAGGGCTACTACTTTTGATTTACGCCACAGTTTTGGAATCTGGTAGTTAGAGCGACAGATGATAAATAGATCGAGAAACCATTGTCTCGCTTTTTCCCCGAATTTTTTGTCTGCTCTGTTAAGATTTCGTCCACCCCAGGTGATTTTCCATTTTTTATACAGCCAATACCATTTTTGAGCTCTTCCATGGTAAATGGGTTTCGCAAGAGAGTTGTTTCCTGGTCTTGAGTTCTAATAATCTGTAGCAAAAACGATTGTTTGTTTTGCCATTCAGAAGCAGTTTGTGGGCTATCTGATTTGGCGTTATTGCACATAGCTCTTGCATCTCTGTGGGGTCACCATTAAGTTTTTTGATCATATTCCAAGTCTGCTTACTGCTGTGCGTCATATCCATTTTACTTAAAGTCCCGCTCCACCGTTGTTGTCTGGAGGCACTTAGTGTTTGCTGCAGTCTCTCCCCTATCTCTCCCGTAACTTCGCTAAATGGGTCTTTAGTATATTCTTCGGTGTACTTTGTCATAATGTCTTTTGCTTCATCGTTCAGACCAGATATGTAATGTTGTTGACATCCTTTGGGTATGTGTTTACATGAGATTCGTTTTACAAATTTGATGAATTTTATTAATCTTATGACAATCTTCAAAAATGGCAAAAATCGCACCACGCTTATTTATTTAACACCTTTATAAAAACTTAGTTTATTTGCGGCAAAATACAAAAACTGCATACAAAAGCTGAACTCTTTACCTTTAAAATGCATCTTGATTTTTATCGATAGCACACTTGTATAAAAAGATATCGAATTTTTACCGTCGAACTGATACGAATTTTATTAAACATTGATTTCGCACACGTAACTGACTTCAAAATCGACGGTCGCTTCAAGCGTTGTTTCTGAGAGAACGGTTCATTCTACACAAAAAGTTCTAATAAACATTTTTTTTAAATTATGTCAGCTACATTTTTTATTTGAAACATTTTCTTCTACAACGTACAGATTCTTGGTAAATCGTTTTTTTTGTGTTTTTACCCCCCTCCGGGGGGTTTTAGGAGGAAGCCCGTGAGTAAAAATGGTAAACTTTTTTGCATCTTTTTTGGGATAGCAAAATTAATATTCTCCGCAAAATTCAGCTTGGTTGTATAATTTTTAGGGGTCAACTCTGATGACTGAACTACACATAACATTCGAAACGTTAAATAATTTTGTTTTCAGTAATGACAGATAAGATCATAATATATGTAAATACTAGATATATTTCACTTATTAAAACTAAAAATTATAAGCAACTTAGCATACTAATACTGTAAAATCAGAACTAAAATGCAGGAAACGCGCGAAACGGTATAAAGTAATTACCATTTCTTAAAATTTAAGATTTCAAAATTGTATTGGTAAATTATCTGGTGATCATCAGGTCACGTAAATAATCATTCAAGTCACATCCGATTTTCACGTGATCGGTTTGGAATTCAGTGAGGTAAAAGAAGTCTTCCTTGATAAATACATAAAAGATTAAGATTTCAAACGTGTCTCTGTATCAGGTAAAGGGCATTATAAACAGGTACACATTTGTAAAAGGGCATGGCAACCTCCGTCTGACGGTAAAAAAAAACAAAATATTTTATTTAATAACGCCAATATTATGAAATGGTATTAGATTTCCGGTAATTTGATAGTTATTGAAATAGTTTCCATCGTGTAGATAGAACTTCACAATATTTCGGGAGGACTGTGGCCAAATTTCGATAAAAAATGCACAAAATCTAAATATTTAAGTATAAATAAACAATTAAATTTCGAACATATTTAATGAGCCTATTGTAAATCATTATGATTTTTACGGTTGTTCGATGTATGGTATTGCTCTTTTTCCGCAATCATGTTATGTTAATATTTTTGAAAGTAGAAATCTAGAGAGATGCTCTGGATTATTAATCTCTACAAGAACAGATCCATTTTTAACTTTGGGTGTCAATAAATAAAAATGTCAACTTCATAGCCAGCAATGTTTTAAATTTTCATTCTGTTGTTGTTGGTTCTATTGACAATCTTTTGTATTATTTTTATTAATTCGTAGTCTATTTTCCTCGCTACATT
Organism: Diabrotica undecimpunctata; assembly: GCF_040954645.1. Taxonomy (NCBI): domain Eukaryota; kingdom Metazoa; phylum Arthropoda; class Insecta; order Coleoptera; family Chrysomelidae; genus Diabrotica; species Diabrotica undecimpunctata. The sequence continues at coordinate 30,663,915 of NC_092807.1, read as the reverse complement.
TTTTATTTTTTACTTACATGTGTTATCAATGAGATTTATCTATAGTTGTTGCATTCTGTGATGGAACCTTTTTTATGCAAAGGAACAATTACGGAGGTGGCCAATTCAATGTTATCCAGATACGTTAAAATAAGTACTGTATGATTTTTACACCAGCCTTTCTCATTTGACGTTACACTTCAGATAGAATTACTAGAAACGTAAGATCAATAGGTGGGAGAGCAACAAGGGACATAATACTAAATAACATTCAATATATTGTATGACAGACATGATGGATGAGACGAGAGCAGAACCAGCGTGTCGCACGAATGAACAGTGATAACTAGGGGGAATATCAAGAGATTGTAAACGAAACATGGACCCTCAACAAATAGATGGCAGTAAGATTGAATGCTTTGAAGAGAGACTCTACAAAAAAATTGTACGCGTGTTCTGGACAAAACAGAACCAACCTGTCAACTCTGGAACAGCTTCATATAAAAGACAGGATATTAAAAGAAGTTAACCGAGCGTACCTAAATTACTTAGGCCACATAGCCAGAAGAACAAAGAGTATGGAACTATTGGTAGTAGAAGGAAAGGTAGAAATTAAGGTTAAGATTATGGTAGGAAAATCTATACATGAAGCCGTTCATTTGGCACAGGATCGCAGCCAGTGGAAACAGTAAGCTAAGTATATTTAGAGTGTTACCACGTCCTGACAAGTGCTTAAGGAATGAGGAGGAGAATAAAACAAACAACTATGTATCTTCTTATCTTCTTCTAAATGTGCCTATCTTCTAGAGATGTTAACGACCACATTGACCCATCTTATTCTATTCACAGCAGCTAGAAATAGATCAGTTGATGTTAGACCAGTCCACTTCCTAAGATTGGCCAGCCAGGATATAAGTCTACGTCCAGAGCCTCTCTTATCCTCAATCTTGCATTGTAGAACCAACTGTAGAAGGCGGTATTTATCATTATGCATGATGTAGCCGAAGTAAGCCAATTTTCTGTTTTTTTATGGTGCTAATAATTTCCTTGTCTTTTATTAGCCTCTGGAGAAAAGCTATGTTACTTGTGTGGTGTATATATGAGATCCTCAACATACGTCGGTAGCACCACATTTCAAATGCCTCTAATCGTTTTATGGCATCTTCTGTAAGGCTCCAGCTTTCTACTCTATAGAGGAAGACACTAAAGACGTAATATCTAAGAATTCTTATGCGTATATTGATACTTAAAGATAAGTTGCAGAGAATCTTCCTAAAGCTGTTGAAAGAGCTTCTGGCTTTTTTAATGCGAGTTTTTATTTTGTAGCTGTGATCCCAACTATTTTTAATATTGCAGCCCAAATAGCATATTTTTTCCACTCTTCCTAACGGTGTATCGCCTATTGTAATTTGGGCGTTTATGTTGGTGTTCTTACTAATGATCAACATTTTTGTCTTCTTGCAATTTAGTTTTAGGCCGTATTTATTACATGCTTCTACAACGTTATCAATCATCCTTTGAAACCCCTGCGCACTATCTGCCAGCAACACTGTATCATCTGCATATCTAGTAATGTTTATAAATTGGCCATTTACAGCAATTCCATCTTCTAATTCGTCCAAGACCTCTCTAAAGATGTTTTCAAAGTAGATGTTAAATAATACCGGTGACAATATGCAACCCTGTCTAATCCTGATGTTTTTAGGATATCGATTAGTTTCCCATGTGAGACTTTATCAAATACCTTCTCGAAATCAATGAAGCATGCATACACATCGCAGTTGACATTCCTCGCTCTCTGTATTAGAACTTGCAAACTAAAAAGTGCTTCCCTCGTTCCGAGTCCTGCTCTGAATCCAAATTGACCTTCACTCAGATGTTCTTCTAATTTGGTGTATATGCGCGAGTGAATGGTAGTAAGGAGTACTTTAAGTACATGGCTCATCAAACTAATTAATCTATGTTCTTCACATTTTCTAGTGTTTAGTTTTTTAGGAAGTGGAATGAATATTGATAGTAGCCAGTCTTTTGGTTAGTAACCAGTCTCGTAGATGTTGTTAAATACTTTCGTAAGAGCTGTGAATTGGTGTGCCTTTAATAGCTTTAAAATTTCACTATGCACCTCATCAGATCTAGGTGATTCCCCATCTTTAATCCGCTTAATGGCCATAGTTGTAGTGTTTCAACTTCCGTACATTTCTCCATCAGCCATGCTTCTTTTGCTCCTTTTATCTCCTTTAGTATAATCTTATGCAACTTTTTGTATTCGTTGTCATTTCTACCTTTTAATTCTCTTCGCTCTTCCATCATCTGCAATATTTTATCTGTCATCCATTTTTGCTTCTTTTCTCTTTTTGATTTTAGATATTCATGCGCAATTGTGGTAATAGATGTCTTCATTTCGTTCCACTGTTCTTCTATGCCTCTAGACTATTTTTGCAAAATTCTTATTAATTTCTGTTTTTACTTTTTTCTGGGTGTCATTTTTTTTAGTAGTCTTATATCTATCTTGAGCCTCATTTTCTTATGAATTAATTTGAGTCGTGTGTTGATATTTGCAACCAATAGACTATGATCTGAGAAGACATCTGCGCCTGGATTTGTTTTTGTTGTGGTGATAGAATTTCTAAAACTTTTGTTTATGTTGATAAAATCAATTTGGTTTCTTATGATTTTCCCTGGGGTCTCACAGGGTGCTTTCCATGTATAAAGTCTTCTTGGATAGAATTTAAAAAATGTATTCGTTACAACCATATCTGTCTCTGAAATGAAGTAGCCTTAATATTAACTATTGTATATTTGCAGAAAGAATTGATACTGTGCAACTTAGATAAACCTTCATCATCTTCCTATTCTTTATCTTATATTAGGCACTAACCTGTTTTTGTTCGATCTTTAGGCTATAGTCATATTTGTGACGCCAACTTTCAGCTATCCATTTCTTAAGGACTTCTTGATGGTTTGGTGCCTTTTGGTTTTAAATATTGCTGCGTTTGTAGTAACGGGAAAAATTGGGACATTAGCCAACCTGAGCTTAGTATTCCTTGCTATTGTTCAGTCTTTCCATGTTTTAAATAATTTAGCTGTTGCGTTTCGGCCATTGCTAATCTATGCTTGATTTCTGAGGAGCTATCACCATTGCTTATTATTAACGAACCCAAGTATACAAATCTGTCTTCTTTTTCTTCATGTGCCATATCATAATTATCCGACGTTGGCAGTCACCATTGCGATTTTCTGCCACATGGAATAATTGTCCTGCATTTGATATCTGAGTCCATTCACGAATGTTTTTAACTATCTGTTTACTACTTCTAAGTTTGCCACTTAGTGTATGTGCAGTAGATGCCCTATCTACAATCAATATTTTTGTTTTTACGGTGTTGATTTGAACTTTCTTTTGAACACAGTTGAATTTATTCCGTGTAGTACGATTCTAAAACTACTTTCTTGTGGCATGTATAATTTAAATATTATGTTTATATTTGATTAAGCCACAATTATTGATTGTTATGAAATTCATATTTTTATGTGATTTTCATTACAACCAATAATTATCGTGACTTAATCCCATATAAACATAACATGTAAGATATTTCGTGTACTTTAACGTTACCTGAGTTTTTATAATACAGATTTCTTATTAGGGTAACTAGGTAGTTAGGTAGTCCCATATTTCCCATTATAGTCCAGAAACGATCCCATTTTACTGAGTTGAATGTCTGTGTATAATCTACGAAAAAAAGCAGCTTTGATATATTGTGTTCCCCCGCTTTTTCTATTTCATATATATATATATATATATATATATATATATATATATATATATATATATATATATATATATATATATATAGATCGGTTTAAAACGGTCTCCTACATCTTCCGATATCCAGTTGCGACTGCTCTCGATTTATCCATAAGTCTTCTTCTATGTCTTTGTCTTTCATTTCTCTATTGATGCCTTCTCTCTAACTAAGGCCTCTTTTTTTCTACCGTGAGGGATCCACATTAGGACTTGTTTTGGGACACGTTCTTCAGACATTCCCTGTACATGACCATACCATGTGAGTTGTTGCGTACCAATATCGTCTACAATTGTATGTTTTACTTTCATAATTTCTCTTATTCTGTTGTTCGTTACTCTTTCTAGTCTAGATTTTCCAACTGAACGTCTCCAGAAATCCATTTCCGTTGCCTCAAGTTTTCTCTTGTAACTTTCCTTTATTTGCCATACTTCACTACTGTATACTTTTAATGATTGTATTATATATTGTGCTTGTTATTATTAGAGATTGATTGATCCCAAAGATACTATTGAGAAGGGAAATTGCTTTTCTTGCTTGGTTGTTTTTCTCCTTGTTTGTGTCATCTACGTTGCCTTCTTTTGTGATGAAATATTTATATGTGTTGCAATGTTTGATAAAACTTCTCCATCTTCCAATATGAGGTCCTGTTGTTTCCCGCCGATACACATATACTCGGTTTTTTGGATATTGATTTTAAGTATCCATTTTTTACACTCCTCGATTAATTTTCGAGTCATATACTCAATATCTTCATAATCTTGTGCTATCACTAGTTGATCATCTGCAAATGACAATGTGTATATGCTATTTTTGTTAATCGGCGTTCCCATATTTCTACATTTGCGCTTCCACAGTTTTAGAGCCTGTTCTAGATAAATTTTAAATAATGTATTTTAAATAATGTCGGGGAGAGACAGCAGCCCTGCTTAAGTCCTTTATTTAGTTGGAATTCACTTAACAGATTATTTCTAACCTTTACCTTTGAGTTAGCATTAACGTACAGTTCCTTCGTCGCATTTATTAAATTCATGCTTATGTTTGTTTTCTCTAACGCTTCCCATAATTTATAATGTGATACGCTATCATAAGATTTTCGTAGGTCTACATACAATAAATGTACTTCTTGATTAACGGCTATTTTGTTTTCAATAATCTGTGTAATGCAAAACAAATGGTTAACAGTAGATCTACCTGCCCTAAATCTTGCCTGTTCCTCAGCCTCTAAGTCTTTATATTCGCTTTCTATTCTGTTTTTAATTACTTTTCCGTATATTCTACTGACCGAGTTTGTCACGGCTATGCCTCTGTAATTGTCACCTTTATCCCTTCTGCCTTTTTTGTGTATAGTGGATATGAATGATGTCTTCCACTCTTCTTGGGTTGTCATTCCATTAATGCAGTTTTGGAACAGTTTGGCTAAACTTGTATATAGTTTGGTTGTACCGTGTTTAATTAACTCTGCAGGGATGTTACCTGGACCCGGTGCTTTGTTATTTTTTAGAGATCTACATACATCTTCCACTTCTTTCGTTGATATTCGTACGGGCGAAGTTAAAATATTTATATTTTGTGTTTGGTTGTTGTCTTTAAATTGTGGTCTATCTTCCCTTAGGAGTTTCTCAAAATATTGGTCCCAGTCATCTGTTGTTATTGTTGACACTATGTCTCTCTTCTTATCTTGTCGTAAAGATTTTAAGACTCTCCAACTTTATGTGCTTCTTTGTTTTTCTATTTCATCAAAATATCAAATATTTTTATTTTGGATTTTACGAGGTCTGCACTTTTATTCCACTGAATGTATGCAGCTTGTTATTCCATTCTATGTTTGACTTGTAATCTTCTAATTGTGGTTTTTCCTTGTTTATCAAGTTCAACTGAAATTCTTCCGCATTATTTAAGTTGGTGTACACAATTAACTAATTTTTATTCCATATTATTTAGCATTTAGTGTTAGTATCATTTATGTCACTCTTCCTGACATTGACATAATGGACGCAATGTCTTGGAAATTGTATCGTTTATGAAGAAGCCTACTCCTTCGGTGGATTCATTCGTTTCAAGCGTGGTAAAATTTGTGACCTCTTCTCTTTGCACTTCTTCAATTCTATTGACAATGCACACTCTAACAATATGTTATTTCCTGCAGTTTGGTTTCCATTTTCACAAATTTATCGATTGCGAGCATCTCTCATTGGATGGGCCTTACGAAAGTTTTCTTGATGTGGATGATTTGCATGTTGTTAAAGATGTCTTATCAATATTTTAACAGCCTTATTAAATCCCGATATTCTTGGAACTCGGACTTGGTTTCTTCGGAGTAGGTAGTTGAGGAAAACCAGAAGCTTGTCTAGATATGGACACTTTACCTGAATTATAGTGATACTCCTGATTATATCCACAAACAATGAACCTAAAACGCCAGCTTTCTAAAAAATATAGTTTATATTTATTTTATTAAAATACCATGCTAGATATAATTCCGAAAGTATTACTACTTTTTTCTTTGCCTTTTCTAAATTATCTTTAATATAAAATGATACAATTTATATTTCATCAGAATAAAATTGACATAGATTTTTATGTAAAACAAACCGAGGTTATCCACGTGATGTCCACGGGATATTAAATACCAATATTATGTTCTTCCTACATTTTAATCGATTCGACAAAGCCTTGATTTTGAAATGCATGCATATATCATATTTATCAATTTAAAATTCAAATGAGAAATCTATTCTGAAAATTCGACAGACTTATAATGCGATGAAATCAAAGATATTTATTTTGTTTATTATTTATGTTGAGTAGATCAAGACAATCATGAATTTTCTACTGTTACCTTTATGTTTTTTATTTATAGTGTATTTTTATGTATGAGAGAGTAATAAAACAATAAATTATGTATGCAAATCCCTAAACTGTTGATACGGGTGACTCAATGAAAAACAGATATTTGTCAACAAGTTTACAGAAGTATATAGGAAAACAATTTTAAATTGAGTATGACCACCAGGTATAAAGGTTGGAGCAGAATAGAATACAATAGTTGTGAGGGTTACTAATCCCTAAATAAGGTTGCCAGTGTCGGAGTGATGGAGGTTAACAGGTACTAATGAATTTGCAAGAAATGTAAGATGTTTATTTTATTGGTTATATATAACCAATAAAAGTTTAATATATACCTTTAATAAGTACCTACCTATTTGCAAAATAAAGTTTAATTCTTTAGATAAAATAAAACGTTTTATTTTATCTATTTTCAAAATAAAGTTTAATTCTTTAGATAAAATAAAACGTTTTATTTTATCTGAAATGAGTGCATTCCACGAAGTAAGCGTTTCAACAATTAAACATTTAATTCTTTAATTCCAGGAATCTACGACAGTAATTGACTAGATAATTACCTTCTAAACTTATTCCACAGAAAATGTGATAGTGGGTTTTTCCATTTTGTATATAGGAAGGTCCAAGTGGCGTATTCAAAATTCTTAACAGTTCACTAAAAGTAGGTACTTCAGTTGCAAGGTGCAGTTTATTGTGTATACTAGTGTTATGGAAAATTTGGAAGTGCCGTGTAAACGCCGAAAAATTGGTCCTCTAACAGTTAATGAAAAAACATTAATATTTAATTGTTTTAAATCATTTACAGACAAACGTTTATGTGAAAGTGTTGATGAGACCGTTGAGTTAGTTAGCAGTACACTTGGTGTTGGGAAATCTACGATTTACAGAGTTATTAAAGAAGAGAAATGTGGTAGTTTTCAAATGCCACGTAATGCTCCAGGGAAACCAAAATTTCAAATAGAATATCATTTTAAAGAAGGACTTCGACGGAAAGTGCATGAATTCTTCTTTAGACAAGAATTTCCAACATTGGATAAAGTTCTTGTCTCAGTTCGAGATGATAAGGATTACCCAGAAATGAGTCGAAGTACGTTATGGAAACTTTTAAAAGAAATAGGCTTCCGCTGGAAAAAGAATCCCAAAAAGTCTATTTTATTAGAAAGAAGCGATATTGTCATATGGAGAAGACATTTTCTAAGAACCATAAAGGAAATGAGAAACCAAAAAAGAAAAATATTTTATCTTGACGAAACATGGATCAACGAGGGTCATACACCAAATAAATTTTGGCAGGATGAAACTGTTACAAGTCAAAGGCACGCTTTTGTAAATAACTTATCTACTGGTTTAAACCCACCATCAGGAAAGGGACGCAGGCTGATAATAGTACACATTGGCAGTTCTTACGGTTTTGTTGAAGGTGGTTTATTAACTTTTGAATCAACTCGTACCGATGACTACCATGAAGACATGAACGCTGATGTCTTTCAAGAATGGTTCGAACAAATGATAGATCTTCTTCCTAAGAACTGTGTAATAGTAATGGATAATGCAAGTTATCACTCCAGACTTATAGAAGGACTGCCCACAACCAAGTGGTTAAAAAAAGACTTGCAGAATTGGCTGAGTTCAAAAAATATTACGTACCATCCCGGATCTATAAGAAAGGAACTTTATTCGTTGTGTGCCCTTCATAAAGAAAAATTTAAAAAATACGAAATTGATTAAATTGCCAAAAATCGTGGAATGACAGTACTTAGATCCCCACCATATCATTGTGAATTAAACCCGATTGAACTGGTATGGGCACAGATAAAGAGTGAAGTTTCAAGAAAAAATACCACTTTTAAAATTCATGATGTTAAACAGTTGTTTTTGGAGGCCGTAAATAATGTAAAACCTGAAAACTGGGAAAAGGCAGTAAATCACACTATTAAAGAAGAGGAAAAAATGTGGAAGCTGGACAATATTACTGATAAAATGATCGAGCCAGTTATTATAAATCTTGGTTCTGAAAGTTCATCTTCTGAATCTGATTTGGATTTGTAACAAGTAGCTGTAAGTTTTATATTAATATTTTTATTCATCTATTTAACATACCTACCTTAGACGGTTTTAAAAACTCTTTTTCTCTTTTGTAATTTCTAAAAATTAAAAAAAATGTGAATTTTTTAAAACCCTTTTTAATGTAGGCCAGTCAGTTCTAATATAGTGTGTGATAAAAGAGGTCACTTTTGTTTACATACACATAACACTTTATAACACTGAAATAATTCATTTATTTTTTACAATTATTCAAAGTAATTTTTCAATTAATCTTGAGCACGCCCATGGAGTGGTCGGAGCTACCAGTTAAAATTATGCTAATTACTCTCTCGTTCATAAAAATAAACTATAGTACACAAATATACCCGCATCAACCACTAAGGGTTATTAGCGGAGGACATGCACAGACTATAAGATACATATTATTATATAAAAATATTTTAAAATTGGGTATATACATAATTTAGTAAATAGTTTAGTAAATTACATCCAAGAAGACTTTATACATGGAAAGCACCCTGTGATACCCCAGGGAAAATCATAAGAAACCAAATTGATTTTATCAACATAAACAAAAGATTTAGAAATTCTATCACCTCAACAAAAACATATCCAGGTGCAGATGTCTTTTTAGATCATAGTCTATGAGATGCAAATATCAACATACGCTCAAAATATTTCATAAGAAAATGAGGCCCAAGATAGATATAAGGCTACTAAAAGAAAATGACATTCAGAAAAAAGTAAGAACAGATATTAATAAGAATTTTGCAAAAATAGTTGAAGACACTACTAGAGGCATAGAAGAACGAAGTGCACAAAAAAATTAAAGAGGTACAGAATACCAGAAAACAACGCAATACAGGCATAGTTGTAGACATTGAAGGCCATTGAAGATAAATTACGAAGATGGAAAGAATATATGCAAGAATAAAATTATTCGAAGATGGAAGGTATCGGGCTGTAGTTTTGCAGAAACGTGTGGTTTTTCCCTGGCTTTGAAATCATTATTAAGTGGGTTCTATTCCGTATCCATAGGTTGTTCATCTTAAATCCTAAATTAACTTATACTGATTATTTATACTTCCTTAATGTAAATAACTAAATTCTACTACATCCCACGAAGGAATTTACTACTCAGTTTGAATTGATTAGTGAAATGAGTAAAACTTTTACAATTATTTTACAATACTATGTTTTTAAAACTATTTATGAACCTTATTTAAGATGTTTATTATTGAATGCATGTCTACATGTCCAAAATCTGTCGAATTCTCTGTAATCATAAATCCCTGAGTTCCTAGATAAGATACTTTATTACAGATATTAAGATGGATATTTTATTACAGAATTTATTCCGTAGGATAGATTCCGTATAGATTCCGTAGGAATCAAAGCTTATTTGGTATGATTGCTTTTATGTAACACACCTTTCTGTTTAGTATAGATAATTATTTTAAAAACAAATTTTAAGTTGAAAAGAATGTTTAATACAATATTAAACACCTTTATTTTTTTAATTGACTTACACTGATAAACAGTTGTTATTTGTTTTATTTATAATTTAAATTGGGATTATGTATTGATTGATTCGGAATTAATCGGAAGAGGTTAATTAAGTTTATCTATTCTTACAAGCGATTAATACTTTTTCTCGGAAAACAATGTATTTTTTATTGTTGACAAATATTTGGGTGATCTTTTTTTACTTTTTGGGGTTACTTTATCAACATTAACCTGCAGATTCGACTCTTTGGAGAAAATTTCCACTACGGTATTACTGTAACAGGGCTAAAGCGATAATTGGTTAAGTAATGGGTAAATGTAAGATAGGACACTCAAAGTTCAAATGAGACGTACACCCATAATAATTTTATTTGTATTTTACAGATCCATTATTTACTTATTTTTAAAGGTCGGAATACATGATATACAATATTCGGTACAGAACAGTACAAATATAACTATGAAATTGCTTTTTTACAGGAAGTGAAGAAAACAATATAAACTTTCACTGTTACAATAAAAAATTTTATACTATATTTATATGATGCTTATACATGTTGTTAAAGATTTCTATCATTTTTTTTTATTTTTAAAATTTACTTTAATACTATTAGACAGCATTAAACTTTTTCAATCTAAAAACGTTACACATGCCCATATGTAACGTTTTTACATTCAATCTAACTAATATTAATATTATGTACTTAAAACGTAAAAATTGGAACCAGAACCTCAAATGAATTTAAAGTCACTAAAGGCCTAAAGCAAGGATGCTGTTTGTCACCGACACTCTTTAAAATATACGTCCAAGAAGCATTGAGGAATTGTAGAAATAAATGTAGATTTATGGGCATCGAAGTGGGACAAGAAACTCTGTATACATTGTTGTTTGCAGATGATCAGGTGGTGGTTGCAACCGATGAGGAAGATATAAATTATATGAATCGAAAATTATTTGAGGAATATGTCAAATGGGGGCTTACTGTAAACATAAGCAAAACAGAATATTTAAAAATTGGAGGAAATACCACAGATCTGAGGCTTGAAAACCCAGTCATAAAAGGCTGCAACCAGTATAAATATCTAGGAAGCATCATATCAGCATATGGCAGAGTTAAGATAGATGTACAAAACCGAATAACCCAAGGGAAAAAATGCATCCGAATACTGAATTCATTACTGTGGTCTAATAAAATAAAGATGCATACCAAACTTCGCGTATACAGAGCAATTGTAGAACCAATTACCACATATGGTGCCGAATGTTGGACGATGACAAAGAATGAACGAGATAAAGTAGACGTTGTGGAAATGGGTTATCTTAGAAGGTCATGTCGAGTATCGAGAATGGAAAGAATCAGGAATGAGGAAATACGAAACCGTACAGGAATTAGAGATACTCTTTCAGATAGAATACAAGGAAGGCAATTACAATGGTATGGTCACGTGATGAGAATGGAGGAGAAACGGTGGCCAAAGAAAGCCTTAATGTATGTTCCGCCAGAAAGAAGGAAAAGGGGAAGACCACCAAATTCCTGGAAAAGAGAAATTACAAAAACAATGCAATCTAGAGGCTTAGAAGAGGGAGATTGGAGAGATAGGAAAAGATGGAGGCTGAAATGCGGGAAGCGGCAATCGCCGTAGGACCCCCGTTATATGATGATGATGACTTAAAACGTTTTACAACAGAACTTAGTTTACATTAAAGGATTATTACAGGAAAAATAAATGCACGGTAAAATGTGAGATTAAACAAATAGTTTATTAATATAAACAATACAAAAAATGTATGAAGTTTTTTTATTTTTAATTTTTAACTGTTTATCCTACATAACATTTGGATCTGCACTATCTAACGATTGATAAAAAGTTCTTTTACCTGGAGGTAAGTAATCTATAAGTTTTAAAAGATCAGTCATTTTTGAGGCATTACTAAGTAGTTTATTAGGATAAAGGATTGGCAGATCGATAGGATCAACTATGTTACACAGGTAATGAGGCAGTTTGGGAACTCTTTCCTTTGGGTTTCTTTATTATATTATAAACCATCCAGTTCTGCATTGGATTGTGGCATGTTCTTATACGAATGGCAATTGGTTCGTCTTAAGTAAACTGGATCCATCTTGCTTCAATAATCTTGATATCGGGATGTTTATAGATCTGCAGTTCAATCGACGACTTATCCAAAAGTTGTCCTTCCATCTCCAAAGTATCAAATGGATTCGATTCTCTTGTATACCTAATCATATTTACAACATCTTGAGGATCATGAAAGGTTGCCATTTTCTTAAATTTTTTAATAATAGCGAAATCGCGGTCACATGGAAGAAAACTTGCGACTAGAAATTTTGGATTGACCTTTGTGAAATAACGCAATGAAACAAGGTAATGATACAAAGCTGCCATCCGCCAATTATTGTTCTGGCCTACACATCTATCAGACCATACTATAAGTTTTCTCTCCTGATGTGGATCCAGGATTTCAAAATTAGTTTGAATGTAGAAATAATGCAGAGGGAATTTTTCCTGATCCCCGTTTTCCTACACTTTCATGCCAAACACACATTGTTGCTATATTCTTCCCCATATTATGAATACAAAAGTTATAATTAGAATATTGTCTCAAGTAATAGACATCTGAATGGCTTAGATTAGGAGTAAAAAGAACCTGTTGCAAATCAACGCAGAGAACAACCAAATTTTCATTTTCAATAGCTGCCTATTGAAAGATCTTAGAATTATCAGAAACATTTACTACAATCAAACGGCCAAAATCAAAAAAGAAGACCAGTTAACTGATAAAATTGCAATAGAACGTGGAGTACGACAGGGCTGTATTTTGTCTCCATTTTTATTCAACATTTATTCTGAATGGGTATTTAAGGAAGCTTTAGACAGTTGTGCGAAAGGAATACTAATAAACGGTGAATGGTTGAATAACATTAGATATGCAGATGACACTATAGTTTTTGCCGATAATCTGAATGACTTACAGATATTAACAAATCGCATAACAGAAGTCAGCAACAGATACGGACTAGCTCTTAACATAAAGAAAACCAAATTTATGACAATTAGTAAAAAACCAATACTAAACGCTCAACTTACAATCAACCAACAGAATATCGAAAGAGTCGAGCAATATACATATCTAGGCACCAATTTAAATAGCCAATGGGACCACTCAACAGAAATTAAACAGCGTATAATAAAAGCAAAAGCAGCATTCGTTAGAATGAGAACCATTTTCAACAGTCGAGACATATCATTAAAAACAAAATGCCGTCTATTGAACTGCTACATATTCACAGTTCTGCTCTACGGAATGGAAGCATGGACACTGACTGTTGCATCTATGAATCGGCTCGAAGCTTTCGAAATGTGGTGTTATAGGCGCATCTTACGTATATCCTGGGTTGACAGAGTTACTAATTTGGAGGTCCTGCGTAGAATGGAGAAAGAATGTGAAATTCTCATGACGGTCAAAACTAAAAAGTTGGAATATCTAGGACATGTAATGAGAAATCAAGAACGTTACGGCCTTCTCCAGCTGATTCTCCAAGGGAAAGTAAATGGTAAGAGAGGACCGGGAAGAAGACGCATTTCCTGGCTTCAAAATTTAGGAAAGTGGTATAACACGACTACCACTGAACTGTTCCGCGCTGCAATAAATAAAGTAAAGATAGCCGTGATGATCGCCAACATCCGGAACGGATAGGCACTTTAAGAAGAAGAAGAATAGCTGCCTGTGTATCTTCTGCCAACGTTTTATAAGCCTTTTCTGCTTTTCTGTGGTGCAGTTCTGACTGAAATTGTAGCTGCTTTAACTCTTCATTATTCTGGCTTGCAACCATTTGTATATAAAATTTGTCACAAACTTTACATGTATCAAATCTGGGAACACCAAATCTTGAGTTAAATTTGTCTTGAAAAATTGACCTCTTCTTCTTCTTATAGTGTCTATCCGTTACGGATGTTGGACACTAACATGGCTATTCTGACTTTGTTGACTACTGCCCTGAAAAGTCCGGTAGTGGTTAAGTTAAACCATTTTCGCAGGTTATGCAGCCAGGATATTCTTCTTCGTCCTGGACCTCTTTTCCCACGCACTTTACCTTGAAGTTTGGTCCGAAGTAGGTCATATCGTTGTTCATTGCGCATTATATGGCTCAGGTATTCTAGTTTGCGACGTTTTATGGTTACAACTAGTTCGCGCTCATTAGCCATTCTATGTAGTACTTCTTCGTTGGTCTATCTCTCTGTCTATCCAGGAAATCCTCAACATGCGTCTATAGCACCACATCTCAAATGCTTCGAGTCTCTTCAGTGATGCTTCAGTTAAGGTCCATGACTCCACGCCATATAAAAGAACGGAGAATACGTAGCATTTTAGTAAACGAACTTTCATTTCCAATTTTATATCGTGGCTGTTAAAGATTTTTTTCATTTTGACGAAAGCTGATCTTGCCTTCTCGATCCTTATCTTAATTTCCGTCGATTGGTCCCAATTGATCTATATAAGTGTAATTATTTCGAAATAATTGGTACATTCTAGTTATGGATAGGTCTGGAGCAAGACATTTCTTTTTATTTGAAATTCTCGAATAATGGTGTTCTTGGTAAGGAAAAGAAGAAATATGCGTAATGACAAGCTCTTGGTCCGCATCAGGAATATTCCGTGGTCTATTGTTATGTCTACCACGACCATCGTCGATGCTGAGACCTTGCTTAACTTTACTTGTAAGAAGCTGCAATCTCCGCCGAGTTAAATTTAAAACAGATATAATTTGTTTTTGACATACCTGCTGTCGTTGTGAAGCAATAATATTTACTGAGTACATTGGCGTTTAGATATATCTTCAGGCACAATCCTTCGTTTAGGTTCTCTTAACTCCATACATTCTGCAAGGAACCGCTGCTGCTTATTATAAGAATGCTGGCAAAAATGATTAAATATATCAACTTTTATTTCCAAATTCTGGTTAAGCACGGAACAACCATCATAGTTGCAAGTTAACGAACAAGTTGAATTCTAAAACAGACCTGTAGTACACAACAAAACGCAGGAAAAAAATTTA
Organism: Diabrotica undecimpunctata; assembly: GCF_040954645.1. Classification (NCBI taxonomy): domain Eukaryota; kingdom Metazoa; phylum Arthropoda; class Insecta; order Coleoptera; family Chrysomelidae; genus Diabrotica; species Diabrotica undecimpunctata. Next base: position 30,648,653 of record NC_092807.1, on the reverse strand, counting down.
AGGTTAGAGTATACACATGTAACGTTTTTAGACTCACCTAATTTGGACACTGTTTTTCGGCTTTTACAATATTTTTGTGGCCCATATAACTTTTTTCACTATCCTTTAACATTTTATTTTTTACCTGCTGCCATTGGTTATAGTGTATTTTCCGTTTTTACCTTTATTTGCCTTTTTTTTAAAACTACACATTGGAGAAATAGACGTTGTTTCTGCCATGTTTCTTACATTTCTAACCTTTTTACACTGACCTCAAATTTCAGTACTAAAAATTATAATAGTTTAATTCAACTAGCGACTAAAGGATAGCACCACTGTATATTAAACTGCATAAGTAACCATTTTACATTAAAACATCACTTTATAAAAAATTTTCAGTTGCAACGTTTTTAGAGGGGCCTCTTCATATAGAGATTTGTCAACGAAAAAATAATTGAGATAGGCCTTGGAATCACATGAATATACAGGTTTTTAATAGTCGATATTCTGTTCTCTTGCGCTTGATAGCACTGCACCTCTTTATAAATTCAAAAATGTGTCTAACATGTGTGTTCAAAAAACATTAGAGGGTCGTTCAAAAAATTAAAGCGACTCGTAAGCATTTCTTCATTTGAAATGGGTGTTTACTAGCTATCTTTCGTTATATCCTCCCTGTATTATGAGATTCAGGTAGCTGATATAATAGGTTCATTTTTTTTAGACCTATTGTTAAAGATACGTTTTCTAATTCTTCTCTAAATATTCTCTAAATAGGTCTAAAAATGAACATCAGTAAGACCAAATTTATGACAAATTTAGTTCCCAGCGAACACCTAATCATCCAAAATCAAGTGGTAGAATTGACAGAAAAGTACATATATCTTGGTCATGAAATCAGAATAGGCAAGGACAACCAGACCTGCGAATTTCAACGACGAATAACACTTGCTTGGACGGCCTATGGTTCACTAAGGGACATCTTTAAGAGCAACATCCCGATTGCTATGAAACGGAAGACATTTGACCAATGCGTTCTTCCTATTATGACATACGGAGCAGAAACTCTCACGCTCACAAAAACAACAGCATTAAAAATGCGAGTGGCACAAAGGCGCAGGGAAAAATCAATTCTCGGCGTGACAAAAAAAGACAAAATAAGGAATCAAGACTTAAAGAAAAGAACAGGTATCAGTGATGTCGTCGAACATATAGCCAAGCTGAAATGGAATTGGGCAGGTCACATAGCGAGACTGAAAGACACAAGATGGACCAGAAAAATAATTGACTGGCGCCCAGGAGAAGACAGACGCAGCAGAGGACGACCACCAACACGCTGGACAGACGACATTAGACGAATATCCAAGAAATGGCAACAAGAAGCACAGAACCGTGAAGGGTGGCGAAAAATGGGAGAGACCTATGTCCAGCAGTGGACAGAAGAGGTTGCATGATGATGATAATATAATAGGTTCGGAGGTTAACATAAGACGAAAACAAAAGATTTGCTAATTCAGTATATAGACGGGTTTAACAGTAGAAATGTGTAGTATGAGATATAAAAAAAACTCTCATCTAAGGATTCATCAATTTTTTAGTGGAAATATTTTTAAATCAACAATCAAAACGTGAAACTCGTTATTTTACCCATAACTTAACTAAAAACTTGTCTATTTGGAGATTTGACGTCAACAGATAAATTTTTCAAAAAAAAAGATACACAAAATGAGATACACTAACTTAAAATCGGTTAATAAAAAAAAGTTATTGCAAAATAAACAACAAAATCGCTGTTTTTAAATGTCGTTAATAACTTTTGTATTATTTATTAAAATTTATTTAAATCTACCTGAACTGGACGGTCTTATCGTATTTGAATAATTATGTGCAAAAGATGGGCCAGTTTGTTTGAACAGTTTCTACAAAATTTAATTTGTTTATAAGATTTAAAAAAAAATGATCAAATTTCTAAGGCTGGTCCAGATAATATAACTGAATAAATCTCAATATTCCGGGGCTTATTTTCTTCGTTAAGACATATACTAATAACCTATGGAAAAAAAGTTAAGTTAATATTCATTTTTATTCAATGATATCTCAGCTACATTTCTTATTTAAAACATTTTTTTCTACGGCGTACTAATTCTAGGTAAATCGATATTTTCCGTTCCCCATCCCCCTTTGAGGGACGGTTTTAGGAGTGGGACGGGGATAGGAGTGGCAAACTTTTTTGCATCTTTTTCGGAGTCCCAAAATTTACATTCTCAGCAAAATTCAGCTTGTTCGTATAACTTTTTAAGGTTCAGTGGCCTTTTCGACTGTGTTCACTTCGACTGGAGATTTCTTTCCTTGTACATTTAGGAATATACAAATCACAATTTGACAAACCATATTTTGGTTACCGTTAGTCCTAGAATATTTTACAATAGACTATTTTAAAGTACAGAAAATAAGCTTGCTTTGTTATTTTGTAATGCATGTACCTAAATGTATAAGAAAAAAAGCTATAATGGGAAATTTAAAAAATATTCGTACAACTTAGCAAACATCGTTAAAATTAGAAAAATTTTGAAGAAATTTATCTTGCTTAACATTAGTTTTAGAACCTTCTACTATATACCATTTTGAAGGTAATTACATTTTCTTTCAATTAAATATATATATATGTACATTAGGGTGTCCCGAAAAATCGCTTTTTGTTTTTGTTTAATACAAGACCTCTTGAAATTGGGGTAATTGCTCGTAAATTATCACAATAATTTAAAAAAAATTATAACAATATATCTTTAGGGTTCTACCGAACTTTAAAGATTTGAAAAATTGTCATTTTTATGGTAATATTTCACTATACTTAATTTCGCATCCTGAACTAAATATAAAACATTATTTAATGCAAGACCTCTTAAAATGTATGTAATTACCAATATATTATCACAGTATTTTTAAAAATAAAATAAAAATATATCTTAAGGGTTCTACCGATCTTCAAAGTTTGGGAAAATTGTCATTTTTGTGATAATATTTTTTCGGCTCCTGAACTAAAATAAATTGAGATTGTACTGTACGATTGTATAATATTGCGTCGTATTATACGTTCCGTTAAAGTTTAGAGAATTCTGTGAACTTTGGTTACATCAGAAGAATCAATGAGGGCACCAAAAAAGTTGTGTCCTACTCAAACGACCGATTCTATATCAGCAAATTGCGATGAAGAAGAAGAAGCAGTGCCTGACTTTTTCTCAACAGAGACACCGTCGACTTCCACGTTTAATAGAAATACGTTGTAGTTGCCAACAGTTGCTAAAGTGATAGATACAGTTTATCGATGCGATTTGCTGCTGCTGCTGCTTCTGCCGTTTTGGTTGACGTGGGTTTGGTTTCTACTGAAGATCTGACACTGGTTATTGATAAAAACAAAATCCACAGAGCTGTATGTAAAGCCCGAAGAGATGCTTCAAAAGATGTTGCAGGTATTATTGTAAATAGCATTTACTTTGATAGAAGAAAGGACAAGACCCTGATAAATGAGAAAATGGGGAATCGTTACCATCGCAAAGAGATTTTGGAAGAACACATCTCATTGCTATCAGAACCCGGATCAATTTATTTGGGACATACAACGCCTAGTCGTGGCACTGCAAATTGAATTTTTACTTCGATCACAACTTTTTTTGAGGGTCAAAGTTTGAATTTAGATGATGTAATTTGCGTTGTATGTGATGGAACTGCAACTAATATTGGCTGGAAGGGTGGTGTGATTCAATATTTAGAGGAGTATTTGGAGAGACCGTCACAATGGTGTGTTTGTTTGCTTCATGCCAATGAGTTACTGTTTCGTCACTTGTTCCTGACCATAGATGGTTCTACTTCGGGTCCTAGAGAATACTCCGGACCTATTGGAAAACAGTTAATTGCTTATGAAAATAAATTCACCGTGACTTTTTGTGCTGTGAATGGTAATTTGCCTGACTTGCCAAAAAATGTGGTCAATTAATTAAGTACAGATCAAAAATATCTATACGAAATATGTCAAGCAGTATTAACCGTTTTCTGTACTCCTGAATTGGCAAACCGTCAACATGGAAAAATGGCGCACTAAAGATGGCTTACTACTGCTAATCGTCTACTCAGACTTTATGTAAATACGCTTAATCCATCAGAAAATTTACAATTGCTTGTAAACTATGTTGTTAAAGTATATGCTCGGATGTGGTTCAGAATTAAGCAAAAAGCGTCTTTTAAGGATGGAGCGAAGCATATTTTTCAACTAATTATGTACTCTCGATTTCTACCCGAAAATCTAAGATCTGTTGTGGATACCGTTATCGAAATAAATGCCTTTTTTGCCCACCCAGAAAACTTACTTGTGAGTATGTTGTTTGATGATAGAGATCACATTAGGGAGCTGGCATGGCGAAAAATAAAAAAAGCTAGAGGCACTGAAAGTAGCGATAAACGCAGAATATTTAAAACACCAAAAATTAACTTCTCTACTAAAGATTACACCGATATTATTATGTGGCACGAATGTCAGGATTGTCAGGTTACAACACCACCGGTTCTTCGGCATATTTCTACTGAGGACCTTCACATCATGGTAAAAGATGAAAGCTTGTATATTTTTGACTTTTCCTGCCACACACAATCTGTGGAAAGATGTGTTAAACTTATTACAGAGACCTCGCAGAATGTAACTGGTACTACTTCTAGAGATAGCTTTATCAGAATCAGGTTGGAGTCTCGGGAAGAAATGCCAAATTTTTGACACAAAAATAAGTTCAAATTTTTAAGTTTTTGTCATCAAATATAGGATCTATTTTATTTGTTAAGTTGTTTTGAACCTTTTTCATTAATTTTAATAATAAAATATCTTTTAAATTTAATTTGTGTATTATTTGAAGTATATGATTTAGGTCTGTACAAACGTAAAATTTACAAAACTTTAAAGTCTAGTAGAGCCCTGAAGGTGACATGCTATCGTATTTATTTTACATTTTTTATATTCTCTGGAAAATTACGCAAATTTGAATAGCTCTTGCGATAGTGTAGCTCAAAAAAATTTTTTTTTATGCAAATACGGGACACCCTAATGTACATACGTGCGTAGAAAAAAGTAATAGAACAATGTTTACGAAAAAATGGGGAAAATGGCCAAATAATGGTGTCAGTGACGAACTTTAAAAAATGGTATCTGGGATATTGTAAATCCTAAATACTTTTACCAAAGATCATTTTAAAGAATAAGGATAAAGTTTTTTAGCTTTTTAGCTTTAGCTTAAACGTTTTTAGTTGTAAAGCAATCCCCATGGCTATATCTCTGTGTAAAAAAGTGATGAGACAAAAAAGAAAATTCGCGTGTGTTCTTGTTTTGTTTTTTTTTTTTTTTTGTTAAGAGAGGATATTTCGATAGGAAATTTTATTTTGAAAATTGTTTCTGTAGTTTTCTCATATATAAGTACGAAAACTGCACAGAATTCACCCAAATGCACCCCAGTGCATGCGGACAAATTTACCCCTTTCTCAAAACGCACCCCTTTAAGTATTAGCACTCCGCAGTTTTTTATATTTGGCGGTCCATTGACCATACGAAACAATAAAACCCCATTAACTATGTAGTTCCTTTTAGCCCTATTTTTTGAACATAATCAATAGCCTATTTCTCTATTCAGCATTTTCCGTTCAAATATGGACATACGATTCCACCAACTCTTCCACCAATTTTTGTTCTTCTTCTTCTTTGAGTTCCATCTTCTATCGAAGGTTGGAAATCATCATGGCTATGCGGACTCTGTTGACTGCCGCACTAAAAAGTTCTGCACTACTGCATTCAAACCATTCCCTTAAGTTCTTAAGTCAGGATATTCTTCGTCTTCCCACATTTCGATTTCCTCGGATTTTGCCTTGCATAATAAGTTGTAATAATGCGTATTTTTGCCCTCTCATCGCATGTCCCAAGTACTCAAGTTTTCGTCTTTTGATAGTTAATATTATTATTTCTATTTATTAATAATTTTTGTTGTAGGCTTCGGCAATCAGTTTTTTCCCAGCTACTTTTTTAAAGTTTATTAATAGTTTTTTTTTGTATGAAATGTACACATACGTATCATATGAGAGGCGAAAAGGAGAATATAAGAAAGGTATATACCTATATAGGGAATATAAAAAATATAAGTAACCATAGAAAACTTAAACTGATCGACAAAACCCATCCAGTGCTACAACTGTCAGTCATAAGTCGATGTCACAAGTATCAATTGCCACATAACAACTTAGTGTGTGAAATGTACTTGGATCTAGGGATCCCACCTTAAATTTTTACCTTTACCATGCGAGCTGCGCGATGCTCCATTACGCATATTATGATTTTAAAATTTTGGCATTTTTGTTCCTCCTAACCTATATCTTTTACCGGTTAAAAAAGAAGATCGATGAAAGTAGTTAGTTATGACAACTTGACAACTTCATAATACAAATTCCTCATAGACTTATATATTATACTCCTACATAAAATAAATTATTTTTATTATTATGACCATAAATTTGAGGAAGGATTGTATTAAAATGCAGGTTAGGAGAACTCCAAAAAATATATTAAATTAAATGGATAATTCTTTCGTGATTTCAAGAAATAATAAACTGACAATTTATTTGACAACTACTAGATTTAAGCTAGATATTTAATTAACCCATTATAATCTTTCATTTATGTAGTCTTATCGAAATTATGATTAAAATGGTGACTAGCAAATCTCATAAATAAAAACTTACAACTAAGGTCCATTTGCTCAACTCGGGCATATTTTGACAGATTCATAGCTGGAAACCTACAACACAAAAGTTCCTAGCTCACAGTATTAACAGCTTAAATAAACTTTTATTGCAGACTTCTTTCATTGAAAAAAGAAGAATTATTATAAATAAATAAACCCATAAAATTTTGGGTATTATATATTTAAAAAATGTATTTCAGTTGTTATAATTTAACATAACTATTTATTATATAGTGCAAATAAATAAACATTGATTGTCGGTAATCCGTAAAGTTCCATTTTATTTACTATTTAGTTTGTTTACTATTAATATTGGCTGTGAGTACGTGTGTTTGGTTGTTGTATAGAAATTTCCAGCCACTTCTAGTCTGTCAAAAAGTAACTAACTTCGCAAAAAAATAATTACTAAATTCACTAGACAGTTCGGACTGGGAATAGCGAAACGACTATACTTCTTAATTTAAAAGAAAATTTTATCATTCATATCATTCATAATATATTATCTTAATTTCCAAAATTCTTTCTTTCCTCTTCCAAAAAGTCTATTTCTTGTTTTCTTTGACAAACATTGAGTACTTCTACTGGTTTTTTGTGTGTTTCTTTACATTTTATTCCCACTACTAAATAGCAAAATCTTTTACAATGAAACTTTTTTAAACTTCTTTTTAAAATAAAAAATTTAAGTTTATATGGGATTAAGCCACAATTTATTGGTTGTAATGAAAATCACATTTTTTAACTAACCAAGGTTTGACGTTTTGAAATCGTTCTCAAAATATTTATAGAAATTTTGGACAACCTAATAAAACGACCAAGGATGGACCAAGGTTATTTTTATTGGTTATAATATGATGAGCATTGATCTTTTTTTTTAATCTCGGTAAAAGATACAGGTTAGGTTAGGAGAAACAAAAATGTCAAAATCTTAAAATCATCAACGCGCGAGGTGTGTAAACTACGATGGAACTCATCCGGCCAACTTCAAATTCTGACACGATAAATTATTGAAAATCAGCCCAATAGAGGATCTAGACCACAAAAATCAAATAGAAACCAAAAAACATTGGAAACGACATTCATGGAAACAATGACGGGGATAACCAAACTATTAGAAAGAATCTCTTAGCAGAAGGTGTCATCGTAAGAGACACCAGGTGAGTAACTAACTTAATTTTTTTTTTCAGAAACGAAAACAGTCAACCCGTACCAATCCGATAGATAAACAGCTCTTCCTTTTGCTATCCTGCTTTTAGGTATCAGTTTTTTTTTCTATTTAACTATCAGTTAAATAGAAAAAAAAAACAAGACCCACCACAAGCAATGACACAACCCGGACAAACTACAGGCAAAAAGAAACGACAACACATGAAAACAGTGAGAGAAAACCTTACAAAACAAACGGAAGACGAAATCACGCCCATAGTTCGTCAAATATTCCAAATGAAAGGTCTTTATTCTGAGCATACGAGGTTGGTAAAAAACCTAAAAAAGTAGGGCCCTATAAGGATGTTGGTGTTTAATACAAATATTCTGATAATTTAGTTACATTATGTTGTATGATAGTAAACATTGTATAATTTAAAAATATTATGTTTTAAATTAATGTATTGATTTTTAGAATAACCTTGCCAGAATACATTTTTCACAAACATCTTCAAAATATTCTTCGTTCAAAACATAAACAATTTGATTTAAAATCATATCAGTAATAACATATTAATTACATAGAATAAATACATTTAATAATATCAACGTTATTTCAAAAAAATGATTAATCCACGTGCTTTGGAAGTGGATTATATCCACTGTAATATTCTAAATAATATTAGAGTTCAATGAATTATAAAAATTTGTAATTTCATAACAAATTCAAATAATATAGTGTTAATTATTAGATAATCACATATTACTCCACATCGAGATTTATAGTGCAAATTCTATGTTTACGGATTTATTTTAATATTTCACTTTACGGGATAATTAATAACTCACTTTATCAATATTTACTCGAGTTAAAGTTTTGTATATGTTTTAGTTTTAGCGTACAAAGATAAATTTGGAAAAGAACTGCGTGTATTACGGTTTCAATATCCAATATCCTTTTGTGATGTGATCCGGATGCCTTTCTCTCACTGTTTTCGTGTGTTGTCGTTTCTGTTTGTCTGTAGATTTCCAGCCCGTGAGGACTTAATTGCTTGTGGTGGGACTTGTGTTTGTCTTCTACTTCTATTTTGTTATCCTTTTAGGAGGACGCCGCCTTCTGTTTATCTGTCCGATTGGTATAAATTGATTGTTTTTGTAACTAAAAAAAATGAAGTTAGTTACTCGCCTGCTGTCTCCTACGGTGGCATCTTATGTTGAGCGATTTTTTTTAATAGTTTTGTCATCTCCGTCATCATTTCCGTGATGAAGTTTCGTTTCCAATGTTTGTACGGTTTCTATTTGAGTTATGTGTCTAGATTCTTTGTTGGGCTGAGTCTCGACATCGCCTGGTGCCAGTATTTGAAGTTGGCCAGATGAGGTCCATCGTAGTTTACACACCTCCCGGGTTGTATCCCCGGGTTGTACCCCCGGAAGTGTGTTGATATGACAGACATTTTTAGCATTGGATGAGTTTTATAGATCTGTTCCACTTTTCTGTTCCTTTATTTTTATATTTGTTACAAGGGCGACTGTGACAAGGAGGTCCTTCTTCTTCTTGATGTGCCTATCCGTTACGAATGTTGGCGATCATCATGGCAATTTTTATCTTATCTGCAGCAGCGCGGAAAAGCTGCACAGATGTTGTATTGAACCAGATTCTGAGGTTGTTTAAAAGATGTTCTTCTTCTTCCTAGACCTCGTTTTCCAAATATTTTTCCTTGCAGGATGGCTTGAAGGAGAGTATATCTGGATTTATTTCGCATAATATGTCCGAAGAACTGTAACTTTCGAGATTTGATGGTGGTCAGTACTTCTCGATTCTTATTCATTCTTCTGAGGACCTCCTCATTTGTGACTCGGTCAGTCCACGGGATCCTAAGCATTCTCCGATATATCCACATCTCAAATGCTTCCAGTTTTCTGCACATATCTTTGTTCAAGGTCCATGATTCAACACCATAAAAAAGGACAGAGAAGACGTAGCATCGCAGCATTCTTACTTTTGTATCAAGAGAGAGGTTGTGACTCTTGAAGAAGGCCCCCATCCGATTGAAGGTGGATCTAGTTTTTCCGATGCGTGCTCTAATCTCCTGGTTGTTGGTCCGTTCTTCCTTTATTATGGTGCCGAGGTAGTTGTACTGCGTTACTCTTTCTACAGGGGATTGGTTGACGTAGAATTGACGTTCTGTTATTCTTTTCTTGCTAATTATCATAAGCTTTGTCTTCTTAACGTTTATATTGTGTCCATATTGTTGACTGTAATACGTGATTTTGTTCATAAGAACTTGTAGGTCTTCTAAGTTGTCCGCAAATACTATGGTGTCATCTGCGTATCTGATGTTGTTTAGCCGGCAACCATTTAGTAGAATACCTTTTTCAGTTTCGTGCAAAGCTTCGATAAATATTCTTTCAGAGTACAGATTGAAGATTAGAGGAGATAAAATAGAACCTTTCCTCACTCCACGCATGATTTTCACATAGTCAGTGTGTTCACAAGGAGTGTCCCTAGGGACACTAAATCTCCCGCCCTTCCACTAACTTAATTAATGTAGTAAATATCTCCTACAATTTATTTTGAATGAATTTTTCTTTATTTAAAAAGCTAATAAATGTTTATTCTTTATCTCTTGTCTACTTAGCGCTTTGTTTTCATTTACGCAATGCGCGAACGTACTACTGACCTAGCCGAGGACACGACGCTATGCAAAACCTATATATTTACCTAATGCGATGGGCAATTCTTCCAGCGACCGACCCAGTGCAGTCAAGTTAGAAAATTATCGGACAATAGATGATGAATTGCCATGTCCGAAGTAAGAAGTATCCTTAGATTCAGTTAGTAACAACTGGCAACGTTGCAGTATTTCCATTAACAATCTTATATCCTTAGCCAGGGACCTCAGGGACACTGCCCAAGATACTTGGTTTTCTGCCTTAAGTGTGTAATTATCAATTCTGAGATTATTATTGTCGATATCCGATAATTCGATATGGCAACAATTATTAATAGTGTCCACTTCATTAAGACAAATAGTGTGTGGACTAGTGTGGACGAAAAACGTTTAAATATAAAACAATTTAGTGCGTTCTAGACAAAAATTGGACATAATTCGGGCGGGACAAAGTGGTAATAGAACGTTTAATCAAAAATTCAACGAGAAACACTATCTGGCAACAGACTAGTTATGTGGTTGTGAGTAGACAAATCGCTTCTATTGTTTAAGTGTTTATTGTTTTTACCTCAAGTGGACGAGGCTTGGACTATTCGGGGTGTAAATGATATTAAACGTCAGAAAATTAAAAAAGCGCTAAACATATCCATTATAATATTGAATACCAATTATTAGGGTCAGTAAATATTCAATTACAGTTAGATTCGGCTTTTAGAAGATCAATAAAGAACATAACGAGATAGTGGCCAAAAACAGATACGTCTTAAATAGAATAGAAATAAATAGACGGGTTGGTTCTACATAAAAGTGCTAATAACTATTTTTATTCAAAATTATCTCAGCTACATTTTTTTTGAAATATTTTTTCTACGGAATATACAGATTCTTGGTAAATCGATTTTTTTGCGTTTTTACCGCACTACGAGGGGGATTTTAGTGGGAAGCCCGGGGGTAAAGGTGGTAAACTTTTTTATAAATTATTTTTGGTCCCAAAATTGATATTCTTGGCACAATTCAGCTTGTTGGTATGATTTTTAGGAGTTAAATCTCTGACAACTGGGCTATTGG